>NW_026690198.1:0-45236 GCF_015227805.2 Hirundo rustica
GGCGTGGGGGGCACGGAGGGGACGGGGGCTCGGGGTGGATGTGGCCGGATGTCCCCAAAGCCCCGTCCTGGCTCGGCCGCCCCAGCGTCCGGCAGCCCCGCGTCCGCCCCGCGGAGTGACCGGCGCTAACGCCGGCCCCGGGGGGTCGTGGTCAGCGCGTGGGGACGCCGGGGCTGTCACCGGAGCCCCGCGTTGGCGTCACCACGCCGGTGGCACCGGGGATGGGACCCCCGGGGGGGGAGGAATTCGGGGTGGGGGCCTCTCCTGGGGTCCTGGGAGGCCACGTGGGACCCCCCCGCCCCGTCCTCGGTGTCACCGCCGTCACCGGCACCGGGGGGCCCCGTCCTGGCGAGGAAACACAGACAGGTGAGGCCGGGCGAGGGGCGGGACCCCCGCTGAGGGGTCGGTCACGGGGTGGGGATGGGGATGCAGCCCCCCGGGGGTGGCACCCGGCGCTGGGTGTCCCCACGGTGCCACCGGCCCGTCCCCGTTCCCGTGGTTTATTCCCGGCGGCCGTCAGGACCGGGATCGGGAGCGCCCCGACCCCCTCCGGACCCCTCCCCACCGAGGGGGGAGCACGGCCGGGACCTCCCCTCCGCCCCCAGCCCCATCCTGAGGCTGAAAGTCGGCAAAAACGGCACCGAAAAATTTGGGAAGGGGCACGGGAATGTCGGGATGAGGGGGAGTGGGGACAGGGGTGACCCCCAGGGACCTCCTCCCGGTGGCCTCCGTGCCCCGGGGGTCTCAGGTGGCCCTGGTGGCCCCAGTTAAGGATTCCAAGTGGCCTCGGGGGTCTCAGGGGGTCTCGGGGTGGACACAACCCCGGGCACAGCAAAGAGTGGGCGTGAGAGGCCGAATTTTGGGGTGTTCCGGGGAAATTTGGGCGATTCCAGCGGAATTTGGGAAATTTCGGGGTGATTCGGGGGCTGTTGGCGGGATTTTGGGGCGTGAGGGAAGTTTTAGGGTGGGGGGATTTTGGAGGGACCCAGAGGGGGTTTCCCCTTTTGGGGGAATTTGAGGCGTTTTTGGGAGCAGCGTGAGGGGAACACGTGGGGCAACTTTGAGGCAAGTTCTGGTTATTTTGGGGCTCAGCACGGCCGCTGCATTTCGGGGGAATTCAGCGTATTTTGGGGTAACTCGGGGAGTTTGGGGGAGCTGCATGAGCGCAGCAATTCGGGGAAAATTTGGGGGATTTTAAGGTAAATCGGGGGGTTTGGGGGACACTGCGTGAGCTGCAGTTCGGGGCAAACTGAGGTATTTTGGGGCACCGCGTGAGCACAGCAATTCGGGGAAATTTGGGGGATTTTGGGGTAAATCGAGAGTTTGGGGCGCGCAGCGTGAGCAGCATTTTGGGGCAATTTTGGGTATTTTGGGGAGGCGCACGAGCACAAAATTTTGGGACAACTCAGGGGATTTTAGGGTAAATTGGGGGAATTCGGGACGCGGCGTGAGAAGCGTTTTCGGGAATTTCGGGGCGCAGCATTTTGGGGCAGTTTGGGATATTTCGGGGCATCACACGCACGCAATAACTCGGGGCAGTTTCGGGGTGCAGCATTTTGGGGAAATTCGGGGTATTTTGGGGTAACCCGGGGTATTTCGGGGCACCACGTGAGCGCGGCAGTTCAGGGCAAATTCGGGAGTTTCGGGGGCGCAGCGCGAGCGTAACGTTTTGGGGCGACTCAGGGTGTTTCGGGGTGACCTCGGGGGGGGGTTTGGGGTGACTTCGGGGGGGTTTCGGGGTGACTTCGGGGCGGTTTTGGGGTGACTTCGGGAGGGGTCGGGATAACTCGGGGAGTTTTGGGGTGACTCGGGGGGGCTTTGGGGTAACTCCGGTAATTCGAGGTGACGCGGGGGGGTTTCGGGGCGCCTCGGGGGTGGATTTCGGGGTGACTCGGGAGGGTTTTGGGGCGGTTTTGGGGGTGAATCCCCGCGCTCGGAGCGCGCGGGACGGGCGGGGGGGTGTGTCCCCTTGTGTGGGGCGGGGGTCCCCTCATCGCGGCTCCCTCCGAGCTGAAGCGGGGGGGGTCCCCATCTCCCACCACCCCAGCGGGACCAACACCGAGATGGGGACACGGAGAAAACGGCGGGGAGCAGGGGAGAGGGGGGGGTCCCCAAAATTTCGGGGCGGGGTGAAGGGGGCCGCATTTGAGAGCTGACGGGGGAAAGGGAACGGGGGGTCCCCGCGGCCCCGGGGCGGCGCGGAGGGGTCGGGGGGGTCCCGCGGAAGGCTCGGGGGGTCCCACCGAGGGGTCCCCGAGCCGGGGGAGCCGCTCCCGCCCGCCGGGGGGGCCGCGGCCGCTCGTGACGCACTCGCGGCGCTCACGGCCCCCCCCCCGGCCCTCACACACCCCCCCCGCCCGCCATTCCCGGTTCCCGCCCGGCCCGTGAGGGGAAGGAAAGGAGGGGGGGGGAGCGGGGGGGCGTGAGGGAGAGAAGGAGGAGGGGGGGGGGGGGGTCTCGAGCGCGCGCGCGCGCGCGCGGGGCGACGCCCCCCCCCCCCCCGAGCGTCCCCACAGCCTTCCCCAACACCCGCCGCGGCCCCCCCCGGCCCCGCCGCCCCCTCCTCACTCACAGCCGCCCCTCGTCGCCGCTCGGCGCCGCCGCCGCCATTTTCTTCGCAGCGAAGAACCCGCGGGGGGGGGGGGGGAGGGCTGAGGGGGGGGGCCGGGGGGGGGGGGGGCGGGAGGGGGGGGGCGGCCCGGACCGAGCGGCGACGGGAACCCGGAGCGGCGCTGGCCCCGCCCCTCCGCCTGGCGCTCATTGGCCGGGCGTCCCGTCGCTCAAGGCGTCGGCGCGCGGCGATTGGGCTGCGGGGCCGCCCTCCGGGGGCGGGGCCGGGGCGCTCGCGCCGGGCCGTTGGAATTGGCGGGAAGCGCTGTCAGTTACGGGGGGCGGGGCCGGCGGAGCGCGCGCGGCCGCCGATTGGGCCCCGCGCCGGGACGCCGGGCGCTGATTGGCTGCTGCGGATGTCGGTCAAGCGCCGGCGGAGGGGGCGTGGCCTGTGCCCCCCCGCGCTGCGAAGGGTTTGAAATCCAACGGCCGTAACGGTCCGCGAGGCCACGCCCCCTTCGGGCCACGCCCCGGACACGCCCTGACCACGCCCCGCCCGCCCCGGGTCCCGCTGCCCCAGTCCGGGGAGAGTGGAGACCAGTATGGGACAGTTCGTACCAGTATAGGGACAGAGGAGACCAGTATGGGACAGCGGGGACCAGAGCGGGGACATTGCGGACCAGTATGGGACACTGGAGACCAGTACAGGGACAGAGGAGACCAGTATGGGACAGTGGAGACCAGAGAGGGGAGAGTGGAGACCAGTATGGGACAGTTTGTACCAGTATAAGGACAGAGGAGACCAGTATGGGACAGTGGGGACCAGAGGGGGGAGAGTGGAGACCAGTGTGGGACAGTTTGTACCAGTATAAGGACAGAGGAGACCAGAGCGAGGACATTGCGGACCAGTATGGGACACTGGAGACCAGTACAGGGACAGAGGAGACCAGTATGGGACAGCGGGAACCAGTATGGGATTCGTGGCCACCAGTACCGGACCAGTATGGGCACCACGGACACCAGCATGGGACCAGTACGGGCACTGCAGCCCCCAGTAAAGGACCAGTATGGGGGTGGTGGCCCCCAGTCCGGGCACGGTGCCCCCCAGTATGGCCACTGTGGCCACCGGTGTGCTCGCGGTGTCCCCCAGTCCGGCCAGCGCCTCCCGGGGGGGGGCTTGGGGCTGTTCCGTGGGGGGGGGGGGCGTGGGCCCGGTGCCCCCCCGGCCCGGGTGGGGGATGAGCGGGGATGGAGCGCTAATCCCCCCTCCCCCTCCCCCCGGCCCCTTCCGACCCCCCCCCGGAACAACCCCAACCCCCCCCCCGACCCCCTCCCCAATATCGGGCAGCCCCAAGCCCCCCCCCAAACTCCCCGGACCTCCCAGGGGACACCCCCAAATTCCCCGGACCCCCCAATCCCCCCCGCGTCCGTGGGTCCCTCTCCCCCCCCAGCCCTTTTTCCACCCCCCCCTCCCCTTTTCGGGGGGTCCCGCCCCGCCCTCGCCCCCCCCCCCCCGGGGATCGGGGCCATCTCCGGGGGGATTGTCCCTAATCCCGGCCATCCGCGACCCCCCCCACTTCGGGGGGATTAGGGGGGTGCCTGGGGGGGTCCCCAGAGGGACCCTGGGACATGTAGTCCCCCCCCCTCCCCTTGGGGGGGCAAGGATCCCCCAAATGTCACCCCGCACCCCCCGGGGGTGGAGCCAGGACCCCCCCAAAATCCCCCGGGACCCCCACCCCAAACATCACCCACCCCCCATGATGTCCCCAGAGCCCTGCGGAGGCACTGGGGGGGCAGCGGGACCCCAAAATCCTGGGGAAAGGGAACTGGGCGGCTCCAGAGGAGTTTTAGGGGGGCTCGGGAGGGTTTGGGATGTTTTGGGGTGTGGGGGGGGGGCTCGGGGGAAGTTTTGGGGTGTGGACGAGGGGAGTTGGGAAGGTTTAGAGCTCAAATTTGGAGTCCCAGGAAGCTTTTTTGGGGTTCGGTTTGCGGGCACGGGATCGTCCCGGTAAAATGTTGGCGCGCAGGGTGGTCCTGGGGAGGTTTTAGGGTCCAGTTTGAGGTCCTGAGGAGTTTTTGGGGTCCAGTCTGGGGGGTCCCACGCATCTTTTGGGGTCCCAATTTGGGATCCCAGCCACCTCTCAGGCTCCGGTTCGGGACCGCAGCCCCCCCAAAACCCCCAACCCCTCCCAGCCCCCAGGGGTATTTCAGGACCACCGCCCCCCCAGCCCCTCCCCATGGCACCAGCACCCAATTAAGCCCTTTTAGGGTGGGGGGGGGGGCCTGATACCCCCTGATCCCCCCCCCAACCCCGCTAATCAGGGCTCGGGGGCGATTAAGACCCCCCGAAAGCCGCTTGCCGGGCGCCTAAGCCCGGCTTGGCCAGCGCCGGCCGCCGGATGAGCCGGGCTCAGCCGCGCTTTTCCTCCTGAGCCCCGATTATTAGGGGGTGAGGGGGGGGGGGGGAGTTCGGTCCCATCCGCCCCCCGCCCTATAAAGGGTCCGCCCCGCCGCCCCCCGCCCGTCCGTCCGTCCGTCCGTCCGTCACGCCCCCGCCAGCGCCGCCGCCATGCAGAAGTCGCGGGACACGCGCGACGAGCTCCCCGAGGATTTCTACATCCCCATGAACCTGGAGACCCCCAACCTGACGGCGCTGAGCCCCTTCCTGGTGCCCCAGACCCACCTGGGCAGCCCCGGGATCTTCAAGGCCATGGCGGCCTTCATGTTCCTGCTGGTGGTGCTGGGCGTCCCCATCAACGCGCTGACCGTGGTGTGCACCGTCAAGTACAAGAAGCTGCGCTCGCACCTCAACTACATCCTGGTCAACCTGGCGGTGGCCAACCTGCTGGTGGTGTGCGTGGGCTCCACCACGGCCTTCTACAGCTTCTCGCAGATGTACTTCTCCCTGGGGCCCCTGGCCTGCAAGGTGGAGGGCTTCACCGCCACGCTGGGCGGTGAGCGGGGGCACCGGGGCGGCGGGGCTGGAGGTGTTGGGTTTGGGGAATGTTGAATTTTGGGGGTGTAGAGTTTGGGGACGTTGGGTTTGGGGATGTTGGGGATGTGGGATATGGGGTACAGGGGCACCATGGCCTGGGGACGTTGGATTTGGGGACCTTGGGTTTGGGGACTTTGGGTCTGGGGGCATGGGGGGTGTAGGACATGAGGCACAAGGTCACCATGGTCTGGGGACCTTGGGTCTGGGGGCACTGGGTTTGGGGGTGTTAGGTCTGGGGGCGTGGGGGGTGTGGGACATGAGGCACAATGTCACCATGGTCTGGGGACGTTGGGTCTGGGGGCGTGGGGGGTGTGGGACATGAGGCACAAGGTCACCATGGTCTGGGACATTGGGTCTGGGGGTGCTGGGTTTGGGGGTGTTAGGTCTGGGGGCGTTGGGGGTGTAGGACATGAGGCACAAGGTCACCATGGTCTGGGGACATTGGGTCTGGGGGCGTGGGGGGTGTGGGATATGGGATACAGGGGCACCATGGTCTGGGGACGTTGCATTTCGGGACCTTGGGTTTGGGGGTGTTGGGATTGTGGGATATAGGTCACCGTGGTGTGGGGACATTGGGTGTGGGGGCTTTGGGTTTGGGGACATTGGTCCTGGGGACATTGGGGACACTGGGTGTGGAGGCGTTGGGGCGGAAGGACCCCATGGTCCACGGATGTTGGCTCTGGGGACATTGGACACGTGGGACAAGAGGCAGAAGATGTCCATGACCTGGGGACACCGAGCCTGGGGACATTGGGGGCAGGAGGACACCACGGTCTGGGGACATTGGGTGTGGTGGCATCGGGGACATCGGGCGTGTGGAGCAGAAGGTCACTGGGGCCTGAGGACATTGGCTGTGGGGACAGCTGGCACATGGGGACACCAAGGACAACGGGGACGTGGGGACCGTGACATTGGCACAGGGTGGCGTCCCTGTGCTCCCTGGCCGTGGTGACAGGGGTGTCACCGGTGTCCCCTGTCCCCAGGCATGGTGTCCCTGTGCTCGCTGGCCATGGTGACAGGGGTGTCACTGGTATCCCCTGTCCCCAGGCATGGTGTCCCTGTGCTCCCTGGCCATGGTGACAGGGGTGTCACTGGTGTCCCCTGTCCCCAGGCATGGTGTCCCTGTGCTCCCTGGCCGTGGTGACAGGGGTGTCACCGGTGTCCCCTGTCCCCAGGCATGGTGTCCCTGTGCTCCCTGGCTGTGGTGACAGGGGTGTCACCGGTGTCCCCTGTCCCCAGGCATGGTGTCCCTGTGCTCCCTGGCTGTGGTGGCCATGGTGACAGGGGTGTCACCGGTGTCCCCTGTCCCCAGGCATGGTGTCCCTGTGCTCGCTGGCCATGGTGACAGGGGTGTCACTGGTATCCCCTGTCCCCAGGCATGGTGTCCCTGTGCTCCCTGGCCATGGTGACAGGGGTGTCACTGGTGTCCCCTGTCCCCAGGCATGGTGTCCCTGTGCTCCCTGGCCGTGGTGACAGGGGTGTCACCGGTGTCCCCTGTCCCCAGGCATGGTGTCCCTGTGCTCCCTGGCCGTGGTGACAGGGGTGTCACTGGTGTCCCCTGTCCCCAGGCATGGTGTCCCTGTGGTCGCTGGCCGTGGTGACAGGGGTGTCACCGGTGTCCCCTGTCCACAGGCATGGTGTCCCTGTGGTCGCTGGCCGTGGTGGCCTTCGAGCGGTTCCTGGTCATCTGCAAGCCCCTGGGCAACTTCACCTTCCGGGGCAGCCACGCGGTGCTGGGCTGTGCCATCACCTGGATCTTCGGCCTCATCGCCTCCGTGCCCCCCCTCTTCGGCTGGAGCAGGTCGGGGGGGGCCTGGGGGGTCCCAGGGAGGGGTCAGGGGTCTCTGGGGGAGTTGGGGTTCCAGGGGGAGTTGGGGGTCCTTGGATTTGGGGGTCTGGGGAAGGTTGGGGTTCCTGGGGGTGTTTTGGGGGTCCCTGGGGGTCAGGGATCACAGGGGGGTTGTGGGGATCTGGGAGGGGTTCAGGGTTCAAGGGAGGTCGGGTGTCCCGGGGGTTTGAGGATCCTGGAGGATTTTGGGGGGTCCCGAGGGGTTTTAAGGGTCTGGGGGAAGTTTGGGGGTCCCGGGGTGGGTCCGAGGGTCCCTGAACCATGCGAACCCCCCAAGCCCATCCCCAGGGGGCTGCAGAGCCCCCAGCGTTGTGAACACCCAGAATTGTCGGGAATTTGTGAGTCCCGGGGGCTTTGCTTACCCCTGGGGAGGTTCTGGGGTCCCGGGGACGGTTCGGGGGTCCCGCAGAGGTGTGACCTCCCCCTCGCCCCCCTCCCCAGGTACATCCCCGAGGGGCTGCAGTGCTCGTGCGGCCCAGACTGGTACACGACAGAGAACAAATGGAACAATGAATCCTACGTGATTTTCCTCTTCTGCTTCTGCTTCGGCTTCCCCCTGACCGTGATCATCTTCTCCTACGGGCGGCTGCTGCTCACCCTGCGCGCGGTGAGGGGGCTTTGGGGGGGTCCCGGGGGGCTCCTGAGGGGTCCAAGGGGGTCCTGGGATGGATCTCAGAGGGCACACGGTTTATTGGGGGTACACGGCTTTGTTGACGTGCACGGTTTATTGGGGGCACAGAGGAGGAGGGGTCCCGTGGGGTGGGGGGGGGGTCCCCAAAACAGGGGGGGGCCTCCCTGGGGGTCAGCGCTGGGCGTCTGAGACCCCCGTGGGTCACTGGCAGGGTTGAGACCCCAGTGTGACCCCCAGTGTGGGACACCCCCATGTCCGACCCCATATCTGTCCCACATATCCACCCCCTATATCTGTCCCCATACTTGTCCCCACACCCTGTGCCTGACCCTGCCGTGTCCCCATATCTGACCCCACATCTATCCCTATATCTGTCCCCACACCCTGGGCCTGACCCCACATCGTCCCAGCTCTGTCCTCTATATCTGTCCCCACATCTCTACCCCACACTATCCCCATATCTGTCGCCACATCCTGCACTGACCCTACTCGGTCCCCATATCTGTCCCCCACGCTGACTGTCACCATGTTTGTCCCCATATCTTACCCCATACCTGTCCCCACACCCCGCGCTGACCCTGCTCTGTCCCTGTATCTGTCCCCATATCTCTCCCCACACCCCACGCTGTCCCCATACCTGTCCCTGTATCTCTCCCCACACCCCGCACAGTCCCCATATCTGTCCCCTGCACTGACCCCATGCTGTCCCTGTATCTGTCCCCATACCTGTCCCGGTATCTGTCCCCCACACTGACCCTGTGCTGTCCCCATACCTGTCCCTGTATCTCTCCCCACACCCTGTGCTGTCCCCATACCTGTCCCCATACCTGTCCCCATACCTGCCCCCGCACCGTCCCCATATCTGTCCCCTGCACTGACCCCATGCTGTCCCTGTATCTGTCCCCATACCTGTCCCCTTATCTGCCCCCATATCTCTCCCCACAGCCCAAGCTGTCCCCATACCTGTCCCCATACCTGTCCCCATACCTGTCCCCGTATCTGCCCCCCGCACTGTCCCCACACCCTGTATCTGTCCCCATACCTGTCCCCATACCTGTCCCCGTATCTGCCCCCCGCACTGTCCCCACACCCTGTATCTGTCCCCATACCTGTCCCCATCTCTCCCCACACCCCGCACCGTCCCCATACCTGTCCCCATACCTGTCCCCACACCTGTCCCCATACCCGTCCCCGTCCCCGCCCCCCGCGCTGCCCCCCGCACTGACCCTGCGCTCTCCCCATACCTGTCCCCACACCTGTCCCCACACCTGTCCCCATACCCGTCCCCGTCCCTGCCCCCCGCGCTGCCCCCCGCACTGACCCCATACCTGTCCCCACACCTGTCCCCATACCCGTCCCCACACCTGTCCCCACACCTGTCCCCATACCCGTCCCCGTCCCTGCCCCCCGCGCTGCCCCCCGCACTGACCCCGCGCCGTCCCCATACCTGTCCCCATACCTGTCCCCACACCTGTCCCCACACCCGTCCCCGTCCCTGCCCCCCGCGCTGCCCCCCGCACTGACCCCGCGCCGTCCCCGCAGGTGGCCAAGCAGCAGGAGCAGTCGGCCACCACGCAGAAGGCGGAGCGCGAGGTGACCAAGATGGTGGTGGTGATGGTGCTGGGCTTCCTGGTGTGCTGGCTGCCCTACTGCTGCTTCGCGCTCTGGGTGGTGACGCACCGGGGACAGCCCTTCGACCTGGGGCTGGCCTCCGTCCCCTCCGTCTTCTCCAAGGCCTCCACCGTCTACAACCCCGTCATCTACGTCTTCATGAACAAGCAGGTGGGGACACGGGGACATGGGGACGGTGGGGACATGGGGACAGTGGGGACAGTGGGGACAATGGGAATGGTGGGGACAGTGGGGACAGTGGGGACGGTGAGGACATGGGGACGGTAGGGATGTTGGGGACATGGGGACAGTGGGGACAGTGGGAATGGTGGGGACATGGGGACATGGGGACGGTGGGGACAATGGGAATGGTGGGGACAATGGGGACATGGGGACAGTGAGGACAATGGGGACATGGGGACGGTGGGGACAATGGGAATGGTGAGGACGGTGGGGATGGTGGGGACAGTGGGGACAATGGGGACAATGGGGACGTGGGGACAGTGGGGACAATGGGGATGGTGGGGACGGTGGGGACAGTGGGGACCATGGGGATATGGGGATGCTGGGGACAATGGGGACACAGGGACAATGGGAACAGTGGGGACAATGGAGGGACATTGAGGACATGGGGACAATGGGGACATGGGGACAGTGGGGACAATTAGGATATGGGGATGGTGGGAACATTGGGGACAGCGGGGACGGTGGGGGTGGTGGGGGCAACGGGGCCACGGGGACAGTGGTGACAGTGGGGGGTAACGGGGACAGCGGGGCTGATGGGGACAATGGGGACAGCGGGGGGATCGGGGTGTCGCTGGGGGTCTGGGATTTCTCTGTGGGTCTGGAAGTCTTCCTATAGGTCTGGGGTCTTTCTATGGGTCTGGAGGCATTCCTTTGGGTCCTGCTGTGCGTCTGGGGTCCCTCTGTGGGTCCAGGATCCCTCTATGGGTCTGGGGGTGTTCCTGTGGGTCTCTCTATGGGTCTGGGATCCCGCCGTGGGTCTGGGGTCCCCCCATGGGTCTGGGGTCCCACGCGCTGCCCCCCGCCCGCAGTTCCGCTCCTGCATGCTCAAGCTGGTGTTCTGCGGCCGGAGCCCCTTTGGGGACGATGACGACGTGTCCGGCTCGTCCCAGGCCACGCAGGTGTCCTCGGTGTCCTCCAGCCAGGTGTCCCCGGCGTAGGGCCCGGCCCCACGGGGCTGCCCCACACCGGGCTCTGCCCCACGGCTCTGCCCCACAGCGGGCCCGACCCAGCCGGGGCTGCCCCACACCGGGCTCAGCCCTATATGGGGCTCAGCCTCATGGTTCTGCCCTATATGGGGCTCTGTCCCTGGCAGTGCTGCCCCATGGCTCTGCCCTACAGCGGGCCCGACCCAGCCAGGGCTGCCCCACACTGGGTTCAGCCCAATATGGGGCTGTGCCCCACATCAGGCTCTGCCCCACATTGGGCTTTGCCCCATATCGAGCTCTGCCCCATGGAAGGCTCTGCCCCACGGCTTTGCCCCACATTGGGTTTTGCCCCATGGCGGTGCTGCCCTGCAGCTCTGCCCCACATCGGGCTCTGCCCCACTCCGCGCTCAGCCCCACGGCAGCTCTGCCCCCCCGCCCGCTGTGGGGCAGCCCCACGGCTCTGTTGTACATAAAACCCCCTTCCCCGCATTAAACACTGGAGATGCAGCCGCTGCCTCTGCTTTGGGGGCCGCCCCACAAGTGCCCCCAGCCCCACAAGTGCCCCCCGAGTACCCCACAAACGCCCCACCAGTGTCCTCAAAGTGCCCCCACCCCACAAGCACCCCCACGAGTGCCCCCCAGGTGCCCCCCAGGTGCCCCCGCAGTGGGGCGCGCGGCCGAGTTCTGCCAGTAGTGAGCTTTTTTCCCAGGAAAAAGTTCAGAACTAGCGGAATTCCGGCCGCACGGCCCGGGGGGGACACGCGGGGGACACCCACGGGGGACACCCACGGGGGACACCCCATTGGGGACACCCCACGGGGGACACCCCACAGGGGATACCCCACGAGGACACCTGGCACCCATGGTGGCCCCACAGCGACTCGTGGTGGCCCCAAAGCAGCCCCACGGCACCCACGGGTGGCCCTTGGTGGCCCCCCGGAGCCCCCAGCCCCCTCCCCACACGCCCCCCCAGCACTTACCGGCCGTCCCCCGGCACGGAGACGGGGGGAGATGTGGGGTGGGGGGCACCGCCCGCCCCCTTTGCCCCCAACTTTGAGCGGGGTCCGAGCGCCCCCCGACCCAATCCCGGACCCACGGGATTCCCCAGAACCCGCCTGGAACTGGCCCAGAGACCCCCCCCCCCGAGCCCCCAAAGCCTCCCCAAAACCCCTCGGAACGGCCCCGAAACCCGGCAGAACGGCCAAAAATCCCTCAGAACTGCTCCAAAATCCCTCTGAACTCCCCAAAATCCCTCAGAACCTCCCCAAATCCCTCAGAACTGGCCCAAAATCCCTCAGAACCTCCCCAAACCCCTCAAAACTGCCTCAAAACCCCTCAGAACTGCCCAAAATCCCTGAGAACTCCCCAAAATCCTTCAGAACTGCCAAACCTCCCTCAGAACTGCCCCAAAATCCCTCAGAACTGGCCCAAAATCCCTCAGAACCTCCCCAAACCCCTCAGAACTGCCCCAAACCCCTCAGAACTGCTTAAAATTCCTCAGAAATGCCAAAACCCCCTCATAACAGCCCCAAAACCCCTCAGAACTCCCCAAAACTCCTCAGAACTGCCCAAAACCCCCTCAGAACTGCCCAAAACCCCTCAGAACTGCCCAAAATCCCTCAGAACTGCCTCAAAATCACTCAGAACTCCCCAAAATCCCTCAGAACTCCCCCAAACCCCTCAGAACTGCCCAAAATCCCTCAGAACTGCCTCAAAACCCCTCAGAACTGCCCAAAACCCCTCAGAACTGCTTAAAATTCCTCAGAAATGCCAAAAACCCCTCATAACAGCCCCAAAACCCCTCAGAACTCCCCAAAACCCCTCAGAACTGCCCCAAATCCCTCAGAACTGCCAAAAACCCCTCAGAAAGGCCAACCCCCCTCAGAACTGCCAAAAAACCCTTAGAAAGGCCAAACCCCCTCAGAACTCCCCAAACTCCCTCAGAACGGCCCCAAACTCCCTCAGAACTGCCTCCGAAACCCCTCATAACGGCCCCCAAACCACTCAGAAAACCCCAAAAACACTCAGAACTGTTCCCAAACCACCCCGAATTGCCCCGGATCCCTCCGAACCGCCCCAAAATCCCTCAGAACCGCCCCCAAAATCCCCCAGAACCGCCCCAAAATCCCTCAGAACCTCCCCCAGCCCCTCCCCAGATCTCCCCGGAACCCTCCAGAAACCCACGGAGCCCCTCACAACCTCTCGGAACTGCCCTAAAAACCCCTCGAACTGCCCCCAAATCCCTCACAACTGCCCCCAAATCCCCCCCCGATCCCCCCTCCGAGAACCCCCGAACCCCCAGACCCTCCCTGGACCCCCCAGAAAACCCCCGGAAACCCCCGGAGCCCCTCACGACCTCTCAGAACCGCCGTAAAACCCCTCAGAACCGCGCCAAAACCACTCAGAACCGCCCCCAAATCGCCCAGAACCTCCCTAAAATCCCCCAGAACCGCCCCAAAACCGCTCTCGAGAGACCCCGAACCCCCAGACCCTCCCTGGAACCCCCCAAAACACCCCCGAAAACCCCTGGAGCCCCTCACGACCTCTCAGAACCGCCGTAAAACCCCTCAGAACCGCCCCCAAATCCCCCAGAACCTCCCCAAAATCCCCCAGAACCGCCCCAAAAAACCGCTCTCGAGAGATCCCGAACCCCCAGACCCTCCCTGGACCCCCCAGAAAACCCCCGGAAACTCCCGGAGCCCCTCACGACCTCTCAGAACCGCCGTAAAACCCCTCAGAACCGCCGTAAAACCCCTCAGAACCGCGCCAAAACCACTCAGAACCTCCCCAAAATCCCCCAGAACCGCCCCAAAACCGCTCTCGAGAGACCCCGAACCCCCAGACCCTCCCTGGGAGCCCCCCCCCCGATCCCTCCCAGAGCCCCCCCCCGGAACCCTCCGGACCCCGCCAACGTCCCCTCAGAACCGCTCCCAAACCCTTCGGAACCTCCCCAAAACCACCCCAAAACCACCCCCGAGACCCCCCCAAAACCACCCCCAAAACCACCCCCAGACCCTCCCCGGAGCCCCCCGGACCCCCCAACTCCTCTGTCCGCGCCGCTCCGCGCCCCCTTTTCCCCGGAGGGGGGGGATTAAAGTTTCCGCGTCCCCCCTTAATCGGACTCCCCCGGGGCGACCCGAAAATCCCGGGATTAGGGGAGGGAGGGGGGCAGCTCCGGCCCCCCCCCCCCCCACCCCGCGGGGGGATTTAGGTCAGGCTTGGGGGGCTCTTCTGGGGTGACCCCCCCCTCGAGGAGCGCCCCCAAACCCCGCCACCCCCCGGGACCCCCCCCCCGGGTGCAGAATTGGGGGGGGGGACACACCCCAGGACCCCCTAATTGTGGCCTCCTCCTCGTTAATCCGCTCCCCCCCCCCGCCCCGCCCGCGGGTTAATTGCTAATTAGGGCTGCGGCTATTTCGGGGGGCCGGGGGTGGGGGGGGGGGGGCTCCCCCCGTGCCCCACTTGGCGCCGGGCCGGAGCCCCCCGTGATGTAACGCGGCCCCGTGACCCCGATCCGTGGGGCTCGGGGGGGGGGGGGCAGACCCCAAAATGTGGGTCAGGAGATGGCCCCGAGCTCCCGGTGTGGGGCGGGACCCCGCGGTGTGGGGCAGGGAGCTCGGTGTGGGGCAGGGAGGGGCTCAGGACCCCGCTATGGGGAGGGAAGGGGGGCGTCAACACCCCGAGATGTGGGTCAGGAGATGGCTCCGAGCTCCCGGTGTGGGGCAGAACCCCACGATGTGGGCCAGGATCTTGATGTGGGTCAGAAGAACCCGATGTGGGTCAGGAGGGGGTCAGAACCCCGCTATGGGATGGGAGGAGGGTCAGGACCCCGATGTGGGTCAGGAGAGGGGCCGGGACCCAGATATGGGGCAGGGGGTCTCTAGGACCCCCCAATGTGGGTCAGGGCCCCCCAGTGTGGGTCAGAGCTCTGATGTGAGTCAAGAGCGGAGTCGGGCCCCCAATGTGGGGTGGGGTGTGCTGGGACCCCCCGATGTGGGGCAGAAGGGGTGATTGACACCTCGCTATGGGGCGGGAAGGGGTCAAGACCCCGCTGTGGGGCAGGAGTGAGGCAGGACCCTGCTGTGGGGCAGGAGGGGGGTCAGGACCCCGATGTGGGTCAAGAAAGGGGGTCAGGACCCCGTTATGGTGCAGAAGTGGGGCAGGAGCCCGCTGTGGGGCAGGGCCTGGCTGTGTCCCATCCTGGGGGGCTCAGCCCCACACTTGTGGGTCCCGGGGATCCCAGCTTGGATCCCGAGGGGGCCCACTCGGGAGCTGGGGGTGCGGAATTCACGCTGGGCTTTGGGGGCCGTCTCGGGGGTCCCGGGGGTTTCTGGGGGTGCCGATTTCCATCCCGGGGGTCCCGCTGGGCTCTCGGGGGTCCCGGGGGTCCCACTTTGAATCCCGGGGGTCCCAATTTAAATCCCGGGGGTCCCAATTTGGACCTCGGACAGGTGGAAATTGCCCAGGAGAACGTCGGGGCCCTGCGCGATTCACGCCGTGTTTGGGGGTCCCGGGGGTTTCTGGGGGTGCCGATTTCCATCCCGGGGGTCCCCTTCGCCTCTCGGGGGTCCCCGGTGGGGCAGCTGAGACCCCGGGAGAAGTGGGGGGCGCAGTGCAGGAAACAGCGGGGGATTAGCGCTGGCGTCAATCCCATCAGCTCACCCCGGCTGCTCAGGTGAGCCCGGGCCTTCCTCCCCCCCCCCCCGCCCGGATCCCCAATTAAGGGATTTTGGGGGGGGGTCCGGGCTAATCCGGGGGCGGGGGGGGGTATAAGAGCAGGGGGGCGCGGGCGGCCGGGGCACTGGCGCTGGTGGCACTCGGGGACGATGGCGACGGGCGTTTGGGACGGGGCGGTTTTCGCCGCGCGCCGGCGCAACGATGACGACGACACCACGCGCGACAGCGTCTTCACCTACACCAACAGCAACAACACGCGCGGTGAGCGGCGGGGACACGCGGGGACACCGCGGGGACACCGCGGGGACGCCGCGGGGACGGGGCTTGGGGCGGTTTCGGGGGAGCTTTTGCCAAGTTTTGGGGTCGACGATCGAGCTCCGCCAACGGTAGCGACGTGCGCGGTGAAGACATCGGGGACATCAGGGGACATCAGGGGACACGGGGAAGCATGAAGGGACACAGGAGGACATCAGGGGACACCGGGGGGCACCGGGGGACATGGGGGGAGGGGGCTTGGGGCAGTTTTGGGGCAGTTTGGAGGAGTTTTGGGGGTCAACGGACATCCAATGGCAACGACTCGCGGCGAAGACGTGGAGGGGACAAAAAGGGACATGAAGGGACATCGGGGGTCACCAGAAGGCACGAAGGGACATGAGGGGACATGAGGGGACACTGGGGGAGCATTTTGGGGGAGTTTTGAGGAGTTTTGGCGTCAACGATCGACCCACGCCAACCCGTATCGATGGCAGTGACGCAGCGGAGATGTGGGGCGACATGGGGGGGACATGAGGGGACACGGAGGGACATGAGGGGACACGGAGGGACATGAGGGGACACGGAGGGACACAGGGGAGCATTTTGAGGGAATTTTGAGGGGTTTTGAGGAGTTTTGGCGTCAACGATCAACCTACACCGATCCACATCGACGGCAGTGACGCAGTGAAGGTGTGGGGGGATATGGAAGGGGACATGAGGGGACACAGGGGGACACGAGGGGACACAGAGGGACACGAGAGGACACAGAGGGACACGAGGAGACACAAGGGGATGATTTTAAAGGAGATTTTGGCAAGTTTTGGGGTCATTTTGGGGGGGTCAACAACCGACCTCCACCGCCGCCGCCACCGCGCACCGTGGGCGCGAGGGGACGCGGGGGTGACGCGAGGGGACACGGGGGCGACGCGAGGGTCACCCGGGCACACCGCCGCCGTCCCCCAGGTCCCTTCGAGGGCCCCAACTACCACATCGCGCCGCGCTGGGTGTACAACCTGACGTCGCTGTGGATGATCTTCGTGGTGGTGGCCTCGGTGTTCACCAACGGGCTGGTGCTGGTGGCCACGGCCAAGTTCAAGAAGCTGCGGCACCCCCTGAACTGGATCCTGGTCAACCTGGCCGTGGCCGACCTGGGCGAGACGGTCATCGCCAGCACCATCAGCGTGGTCAACCAGATCTTCGGCTACTTCATCCTCGGCCACCCCATGTGCGTCATCGAGGGCTACACCGTCAGCGCCTGCGGTCAGTTGGGGGAGAAGGATGTGGGGCGTGGGGACGTGGGGAGGTGGTCGGTGCCTGTGGTCACTCTGGGGGGCGTGGGGTACATGGTCAGTGCCTGTGGTCAG
Source organism: Hirundo rustica (assembly GCF_015227805.2). Classification (NCBI taxonomy): domain Eukaryota; kingdom Metazoa; phylum Chordata; class Aves; order Passeriformes; family Hirundinidae; genus Hirundo; species Hirundo rustica. Next base: position 17,105 of record NW_026690198.1, read on the forward strand.
TTGGGGGGCGTGGGGACGTGGGGAGGTGGTCAGTGCCTGTGGTCAGTCTGGGGGGTGTGGGGTACATGGTCAGTGCCTGTGGTCAGTCTGGGGGGCATGGGGCTGTGGGGTACATGGTCAGTGCCTGTGGTCAGCTGGGGGGCGTGGGGATGTGGGGTGTGGGGTACATGGTCAGTGTCTGGTCAGTTTTGGGGACAGGGATATGGGATGTGGGATGTGGGGTGGGATGTGGGGCAGGGATATGGGGCAGGGATATGGGATGTGGGGTGTGGGGTGGGATGTGGGTCAGAGATGTGGGTCACTGGTGAGGGTCAGTGATGTGGGGTGGGGTGTGGGTCGGGGATATGGGGCAGGGATATGGGGTGGGATGTGGGTCAGGATTGTGGGTCGCAGGTGTGGGGCTGGGGTTAGGGTCAGGGGTGTAGGTCAGGGATGTGGGTCACAGACGAGGGTCAGGGATGTGGGGTTGGGGTTAGGGTCGGGGGTGTAGGTCAGGGATGTGGGTCACAGATGAGGGTCAGGGATGTGGGGTTGGGATGTGGGGCTGGGGTTAGGGTCAGGGGTGTAGGTCAGGGATGTGGGTCACAGATGTGGGTCACAAACGCACATCAGGGATATGGGTCAGGGATGTGGGTCAGGAACTCTCTGTGGCTCCAGGTGCTATGGGGCAGCCCCATAACCCCCCCAAACCCCTCAGCGCTGTGATCCCACAACCCCATCCTCCCCACAGCAGACACCGGACGTTGTGGGGTTCTGTGGGTCTGGGCTCTATGGGGCTGTGTTCTGTGGGCCCGGGCGCTATGGGGCGGCCCCATAACCGCCCCAATCCCCCCCCGCAGGCATCACGGCGCTGTGGTCGCTGGCCATCATCTCCTGGGAGCGCTGGTTCGTGGTGTGCAAACCCTTCGGCAACATCAAGTTCGACGGGAAGCTGGCGGTGGCCGGGGTCCTCTTCTCCTGGATCTGGGCCTGCACGTGGACCGCGCCCCCCATCTTCGGCTGGAGCCGGTGCGGAGGGGCCCGGGGTGACAGGAGGGGCCCCGGGGTGTCACAGAGGTGACAGGAGGGGCCCCAGGGTGTCACAGAGGTGACAGGAGGGGCCCCAGGGTGTCACAGAGGTGATACGAATGTCCTCAGGGTGTCACAGAGGTGACACGAATGTCCTCAGGGTGTCACAGAGGTGGCATGAGAGTTCCCAGGGTGTCACAGAGGTGACAGGAGGGTCCCCAGGGTGTCACAGAGGTGACAGGAGGGTCCCCAGGGTGTCACAGAGGTGACAGGAGAGTCCTCAGGGTGTCACAGAGGTGATACGAATGTCCTCAGGGTGTCACAGAGGTGACACGAATGTCCTCAGGGTGTCACAGAGGTGGCATGAGAGTTCCCAGGGTGTCACAGAGGTGACAGGAGGGTCCCCAGGGTGTCACAGAGGTGGCACAAGTGTCCCCAGGGGGTATTTAGGGTGACAGGAGGGTCCCCAGGGTGTCACAGAGGTGGCACAAGTGTCCCCAGGGTGTCACAGAGGTGACACAAATGTCCTCAGGGTGTCACAGAGGTGGCAGGAGAGTCCCCAGGGTGTCACAGAGGTGACAGGAGGGTCCCCAGGGTGTCACAGAGGTGACACGAATGTCCTCAGGGTGTCACAGAGGTGACCCGAGTGTCCCCAAGGCTGTCAGACGCTCCAGGCATGACCCAAGTGTCCCCAGAGTGGGTTTTGGGGGTGACACCAGGGTCCCCAAGAGACATCTGGGGCTCCTCTGGATGTCCCCGGACAGGCCTGTGGGGGTGACCCCGAGGTCCCCAGAGATCCCCCGGACCCAGAGGATTTTGGGGGGGTCCCTATTGTCACCCCTGACCCCTCTGGTGCCACCCCCTCCCCACCTATTGACCCCACAGGGGTGACCCAGCTGTCCCCAGGGCTACCTGAATGTCCCCAAGGTGTGTCCAGGGGTCACTCCCCGAGGTCCCCAGAGATCCCCCGGACCCAGAGGGGTTTGGGGGGTGTCCCTTTTGTCCCCCCTGACCCCCGGTGTCCCCCCGGCCAGGTACTGGCCCCACGGGCTGAAGACGTCGTGCGGGCCGGACGTGTTCAGCGGCAGCTCGGACCCGGGGGTGCAGTCCTACATGCTGGTGCTGATGATCACCTGCTGCATCTTCCCGCTGTCCGTCATCATCTTCTGCTACCTGCAAGTGTGGATGGCCATCCGTGCGGTGAGGAGAGAGAGAGAGCCCCCCCAAAAAAATCCCCACCCGAAAATCCACACCCGAAAATCCACACCTGAAAAAATCCCAACCCGAAAATCCACACCCGAAAATCCCCACCCGAAAATCCACACCTGAAAATCCACACCTGAAAATCCCCACCCGAAAATCCCCACCCGAAAATCCACACCTCAAAAAAATCCCCACCCGAAAATCCACACCTGAAAAAATCCCACCCAAAAAATCCCACCCCAAAAAATCCCCACCCGAAAATCCACACCTGAAAAAAATCCCCACCCGAAAAAATACCACCAGAAAAAAATCCCACCCAAAAAAATCCCCACCTAAGAATCCCACCCAAAAAAATCCCCACCCAAAAAAATCCCCCCCCAAAAAATCCCACCCAAAAAAATCCCCACCCAAAAATCCCCGCCCAGAAAAACCCCGGGGAAAAATTCCCAAACCAAAAAAATAAACCCCTGGGGTAAAAATCCTGACTGAATTTAAAAAACAACAAAAAAATCCTGGGAATAATTTCCAAAACAAAACAAAAACCCCAGGGGAAAAAAGAAAGAAAAAAAAAGAAAAAAATAAAAAAAAAGGAAAAAAGGGGAGGGGGAAACCAACAACAAAAAACCACCTGGGGAAAAGATCTCAAACAAACGAACTGAACCAAACCAAAACAAAATGGGGAAAAAAATCCCGACTGGAAAAAAAAAAACCCAAAAAAAACGGAGAAAAAAATTCTCTACCCAGAAAAAAACCTGGGGAAAAATTCCCAAATCCAAAATAACCCCCAGGACCCCCTTAACCCTCCATCACTGCCCACCCCATACCTCCTGATAAACCCCAGGTACCCCCGATAAACCCCCCCAAACCCCATAGCAGCCCCCAGGACCCCCCAGGACCCCCCCAGAACCCCCCCGAACCCCCTCAGAACCCCCCAGGACCCCCCAGGACCCCCCAGGACCCCCCAATCCCCCTCCCCAGGTAGTGGTGCAGCAGAAGGTATCACCCCATAGATACCCTATCAACCCCATATATCCCCTACAACCCCCCCAATATCCTCCCAATCCCCTCTAAACCTCCCCAGAACCCCCCCAGGACCCCCCCAGAACCCCCCAGGACCCCCCCAGAACCCCCCAGGACCCCCCAGGACCCCCCTGACCCCCCCAAATCCCCCTCCCCAGGTAGTGGTGCAGCAGAATACACTCTACATATACACTCTACAAACCCCCAATACCCCCCATAAACCCCCCAATATCCTCCCAATCCCCTCTAAACCTCCCCAGGACCCCCCAGGACCCCCCCCCAAACCCCCCTGACCCCCCCAATCCCCCTCCCCAGTGGTGGTGCAGCAGAAGGTGTCACTCCATATATACCCCATATATCCCCTACAACCCCCCCAATATCCTCCCAATCCCCTCTAAACCCCCCCAGAACCCCCCAGGACCCCCCCAGGACCCCCCAGGACCCCCCCCGGACCCCCCTGACCCCCCCAAATCCCCTCCCCACAGGTGGCGGCCCAGCAGAAGGAGTCGGAGTCGACGCAGAAGGCGGAGAAGGAGGTGTCGCGCATGGTGGTGGTGATGATCCTGGCCTTCTGCTTCTGCTGGGGGCCCTACGCCGTGTTCGCCTGCTTCGCCGCCGCCAACCCCGGCTACGCCTTCCACCCGCTCACCGCCGCGGTGCCCGCCTTCTTCGCCAAGAGCGCCACCATCTACAACCCCATCATCTACGTCTTCATGAACAGACAGGTGAGGGGCGCGCCTGGGGGCACCTGGGGGCACACCTGGGACACACCTGGGGGCACCTGGGACACACCTGGGTACACCTGGGCACAGCTCAGGGCATGGGGACACAGCCAGGGTAGGGGGTATGGGACAGGGTCACCATCTACAACCCCATCATCTACGTCTTCATGAACCGACAGGTGAGGGGCGCGCCTGGGGGCACCTGGGTACACACCTGGGTACACCTGGGGGCACCTATGGGCATGGGGATAATGGGGTATGGGACAGGGTCACCATCTACAACCCCATCATCTACGTCTGCATGGGCAGACAGGTGAGGGGCGCACCTGGGGGCACCTGGGCACATCTGGGTACACCTGGGCACAGCTCAGGGCATGGGGGCACAGCCAGGGTGTGGGGTATGGGACAGGATCACCATCTACAACCCCATCATCTACGTCTTCATGAACAGACAGGTGAGGGGCGCGCCTGGGGGCACACCTGGGACACACCTGGGCACAGCTCAGGGCATGGGGGCACAGCCAGGGTGTGGGGTATGGGACAGGGTCACCATCTACAACCCCATCATCTACGTCTTCATGAACAGACAGGTGAGGGGCGCACCTGGGACACACCTGGGTACACCTGGGCATAGCTCAGGGCATGGGGGCACAGCCAGGGTATGGGGTATGGGGTATGGGGTGTGGGGTATGGGACAGGGTCACCATCTACAACCCCATCATCTACGTCTGCATGGACAGGGCGCACCTGGGGGCACCTGGGACACACCTGGGTACACCTGGGCACAGCTCAGGGCATGGGGACACAGCCAGGGTAGGGGGTGTGGGGTATGGGACAGGGTCACCATCTACAACCCCATCATCTACGTCTTCATGAACCGACAGGTGAGGGGCGCACCTGGGGGCACCTGGGTACACACCTGGGCACAGCTCAGGGCATGGGGGCACAGCCAGGGTAGGGGGTATGGGACAGGGTCACCATCTACAACCCCATCACCTACGTCTGCATGGACAGACAGGTGAGGGGCGCACCTGGGGGCAGCTGGGCACATCTGGACACACCTGGGACACACCTGGGAGCACCCGGAGAGAGCCAGGACAGGGCTCTGTGGGACACAGCGGGGACAGGGGATGTGGAGCAGGGACAGAACAGGGCCAGGTGACACAGAGCAGGGCCAGGTTTTGGGCACAGGTGACAGAACAGGGACAGGTGACACAGAGCAGGGCCAGGTTTTGGGCACAGGTGACAGAACAGGGACAGGTGACACAGAGCAGGGCCAGGTTTTGGGCACAGGTGACAGAACAGGGACAGGTGACACAGAGCAGGGCCAGGTTTTGGGCACAGGTGACAGAACAGGGCCAGGTGACACAGAGCAGGGCCAGGTTTTGGGCACAGGTGAGAGAACAGGGACAGGTGACACAGAGCAGGGCCAGGTTTTGGGCACAGGTGACAGAACAGGGCCAGGTGACACAGAGCAGGGCCAGGTTTTGGGCACAGGTGAGAGAACAGGGACAGGTGACACAGAGCAGGGCCAGGTTTTGGGCACAGGTGACAGAACAGGGCCAGGTGACACAGAGCAGGGCCAGGTTTTGGGCACAGGTGACAGAACAGGGACAGGTGACGCGGACCAGCTGCCACCACAGCTCCACCCGTTCCCCCCTCCGATGTCACACGCCAACCACGAGCGTTATCACCTGCACGGGACCCCCGGTGTCGGGGCCCCGGCTGACCTGGTGTCCCCTGTCCCCGTGTCCCTTTTGTGTCCTGTCTGTCCCGGTGTCCCCTGTCTGTCCCCCTGTCCCTGTCTGTCCCCTGTCTGTCCCCTGTCTGTCCCCCTGTCCCTGTCCTTCCCCTCTGTCCCCTGTCTGTCCCCTGTCCCCTGTCCGTCCCGTCTGTCCCCTGTCTGTCCCGGTGTCCCCTGTCTGTCCCCCTGTCCCTGTCCGTCCCCTGTCTGTCCCGTCTGTCCCCTGTCTGTCCCCCTGTCCCTGTCCGTCCCGTCTGTCCCCTGTCTGTCCCGGTGTCCCCTGTCTGTCCCCCTGTCCCCTGTCTGTCCCCTGTCCGTCCCGTCTGTCCCCTGTCTGTCCCCCTGTCCCTGTCTGTCCCCTGTCTGTCCCGTCTGTCCCCTGTCTGTCCCCCTGTCCCCTGTCTGTCCCCTGTCCGTCCCGTCTGTCCCCTGTCTGTCCCCCTGTCCCTGTCTGTCCCGTCTGTCCCCTGTCTGTCCCCCTGTCCCCTGTCCGTCCCGTCTGTCCCCTGTCTGTCCCCCTGTCCCCTGTCTGTCCCCCTGTCCCTGTCTGTCCCCTGTCTGTCCCGGTGTCCCCTGTCTGTCCCCTGTCTGTCCCGTCTGTCCCCGCAGTTCCGGAACTGCATCCTGCAGCTCTTCGGCAAGAAGGTGGACGATGGCTCCGAGGTCTCCACCTCGCGCACCGAGGTCTCCTCCGTGTCCAACTCCTCCGTGTCACCCGCCTAGGGACCCCCGCCGCCCCCTCCCCAATAAAGCTTTGTACCTCCCGGACAGGTGTCGCGCCCGCTGTCACCTCCCGCCGCTGTCCCCGGTGTCCCCAGGGTGCTGGGGGGTCCTCAGTGTCCCACCCTTGGGTGTCCCCAATGTCCCCGGGGGTCTGGGAGTCACTGGTGTCTCCCCATCGGGGGTTTCCAATGGCTCTGGGGTCCCCAATGTCCCCGCCTTGGGTGTCCCCAATGGCTCTTGGGGTTCCCAGCGTCCCCTCCTCGGGGGTCCCCAATGTCCCCATGGCTCTGGGGTCCCCAATGTCCCTGTCTTGGGTGTCCCCAATGTCCCCGGGGCGCTGGGAGTCCCCAAGGTCCCCTCCTTGGGAGAGTGTCCAGTGTCCCAATGGCTCTTGGGGAGGTGACGTCACCCAGGGGTATCCCCAGTGTCCTCTCCTGGGAGGTCCCCAATGTCCCCATGGCTCTGGGGGTCCCCATTGTGGCCCCTGGGGGGAGTTCACATCACCCAGGGGTGTCCCCAATGTCCCCATCAAGGGTGGCCCCAATGTCCCCATGGCTCTGGGGGTCCTCAGTGTCCCCTCCTCGGGGGTCCCCAATGTTCCCGTGGCTCTGGGGGTCCTCAGTGTCCCCTCTTGGGGGGTCCCCAGTGTCCCATCGCCTTTGGGGGTCGCGTCCCCCCCCCGGGTTTTTCCTCCGTGACCCTCTCGGGGGTCCCCAACTCTCCCATCAGCCTTTGGGGCGGTGTCACCCCCCCAAAAAGAGTCCCCCCGTTCTCATCAGCCCCTGGGGGTGTCACCTCCCCGCCCCGGGTCCCCCCAAATCCCCCCGGACCCCGGGGAGCGACAGCCCCGCCCCAGCGAGCTCTCAGCCAATGGGAAGCGCTCCCGCTGCGCGCTGCTCTGCTATTGGTCAATAGAGATGTCAATCTACTCTGCCCCAAGCGGCCAATCAGGAGCAGGGGTTGGGCGAAGGGGGCGTGATTTGAATGGAGGTGATGTCATCGACCCCGGCCACGCCTCTCGCGCGTTCTGATTGGTGAAAAAAGGCGGGAGGGGCGCGCGCCGCTCTGTGATTGGCGGGGAAGGGGCGGGAAAGGGGCGGGAAAAGGCACGTGGAGGGGGGGACAGGGATGGGGATGGGGATAGGGATAGGGACAGGGATTGGGACAGGGACAAGGATGGGACGGGGATGGGGACAGGGACAGGAACAAGGACAGGGACTTGGATGGAGACAAGGATGGGACAGAGATGGGGACAAGGATGGGACGGGGACAGGGATGGGGATGGGGACAGGGATAGGGACGTGACAGGGACAGGGAGAGGGACAGGGTCGGGGACAAGGAAGGGACAGGGAAAGGGATGGGACAAAGATGAGGACAAGGACAGGGATGGGAACGGGGAAGGGATGGGGACAGGGATGGGACAGGGCCAGGGATGGGACAGGGACGGGGATGGGGACAGGGCCAGGGCTGGGACAGGGCTGGCGACAGGAAAGGGACAGGGATAGGGATGGGGGCTTTTCCCTGCAGTGACACTGTCCCCAGTGTCCCCACAACCTCTGTCCCTCACATCCCCCATCCCCTGGGTCCCATGTCCTCCCTGTCCCCTGTGTCCCCCCCTGTGTCACTGTGTCCCCTCCAGGGACAGGGACACCCAGGTGACATGGGGGGGTGGGGGGTGACAGCGAGGAGGGGACGGGGGTGACACAGGGGGACACGGGGGGACACAGGGGGGTGACAAAGGGGGGACACACACAGGAGGCGGCACAGGGGAGGTGACAAAGAGGAGGTGACAGCCCCCTGTGGTCTCCACCAACGACATCGGAGGGGGCTTTGGGGGGGGGGTGTCCCACCCCACCCCGTGGGCGTGGCCTCCATCCCCAGCCCCACCCCCGCGCAGGCCCCGCCCCCGGCCCGCAGCGCCTCCGGCAGCGCCGCAGCGCCGGGACCGATGGGCCGGGACCGGTACCGGGGGGGGGCCGCGGGGCCGGGGGGGCTCGGGGGGCTCGGGGAGGGGGCGGCCCCGGCGGGGGGGGGGGGCTCGGGGGGAGCGGGGGAGGGGCGGGGGAGGGGGCAGCGCGCGGGGCTGCGGGAGGGGGGAGGGGGGAGGATGCGGGGGGAGGGGGAAAGGGGGGATTGGGGGGGGGTTGGGGGGCGCGGACGCGTGCGTGGGGATGGGGGGAGAGAGCGAGGGGGCACCTGTGCAGGTGTGAGCCCGGGGAGGGGGGGGAAAGGGGGCGGGACACGGGTGGGCGTGGGTGGTGGGGACAGCTGTGGGCAGGTGTGACAGGGCCAGGTGTGTCCAGGAGGGACAGGGAACAGCTGTGACCAGGTGTGGTGGGCACAGGGGTGACCAGCTGTGCCCAGGTGTGCCCAGGTGTGTCAGGGATGTCCTGGTGCCAGGGCCAGAGGCGACCAGGTGTGACAGAGGTATCCAGGTGTCAGAGACAGCTGTGACCAGGTGTGGTGGGCACAGGGGTGACCAGCTGTGCCCAGCTGTGCCCAGGTGTGCCCAGGTGTGTCAGGGATGTCCTGGTGCCAGGGCCAGAGGCGACCAGGTGTGACAGGGCCAGCTGTGCCCAGGTGTGTCGGGGTTGGCCGAGTGTCAGGGCCAGGTGTGTCCAGGTGTGAGCAGCTGTTGTTGGGGCACACTCGTGTGCAGGTGTCAGGCACAGGTGTGCCCAGGTGTGTCAGGCACAGGTGTGAGCAGGAACTGGGAGTTACTGGGAGTTACTGGGAGGGCTGTGAGCTACTGGGGACACTGAGAGTTATGGGGGCAAACTGGGAGTTACTGGGAGCACTAGGACTTACTGGGGGCACTGGGATTTACTGGGGCGAACTGGAGGAACGGGGAGTTACTGGGGGGCACTGCGAGTTACTGGGGTGAACTGGGGGTTACTGGGAGCACTGGGAGAGCTGTGAGCTACTGGGGACGTTGGGACTTACTGGGGGCACTGGGATTTACTGGGGTGAACTGGAGGAACGGGGAGTGACTGAGGGTACTGTGGGTTACTGGGGTGAACTGGGGGTTACTGGGAGCACTGGGAGAGCTGGGAGCTACTGGGGACACTGGGACTTACTGGGAACACTGGGACTTACTGGGGGTACTGAGGGTTACTGGGGTTCAGTGCGTGAACTGGGAGCTGCTGGGGGCACTGGGAGTTACTGGGAGCTACTGGGGGCACTGGGGGTTCCTGGGGTTCCCTGGGCGAACTGGGAGTCGCCGGGGGTTACTGGGAGCGCTGGGAGCCCACGTGTGCCCAGCTGCGCCGCGTGGGGGGGCGTGGCTTTGCCCATATATGGGCGGGGAGTGCCCGCCCCCGCCCCGAGGCCACGCCCCCCGTTTGGCGCAGTCCGCGCGCGCCGCCGCAGGGCCGGGGGCGGGGCCTCAGCCGCGGACACGCCTCCCCGGGGGCGCTGATTGGCTGGAACCGCGGGATGGACGGGAGGGGCGTGGCTTGGGCGGGGAGAGAAGGGATTGGGAGGGATTGGGGGGAACTGGGAGTTACTGGAATTTGCTGGGGAGGACTGGATGGGACTTGGAGGAACTGGGAGTTACTTGGGGACACTGGGGGAGACTGGGAATTATGGGGGGTCGCTGGTGGTCGCCGGTGCCCCCGGGAGCCCCGGGGGGGCGGGGCTCGGTGCCCGCTGTCCCCTCAGGTGTCCCCGCTGTCCCCAGGTGTGGCCCGGGCAGGGGGGGCGGCCGGGCCCCCCCCCGGCGAGACCCCCCCCAGGCCCCGCCAGCGCTGACAGGTGAGGGACGGTGGCGCTGGCCCTGTCCCCAGCGATGTCCCCCCGCTTCTGTCCCTCCTGCTGTCCCCAAGCTGTGTTCGGTGTCCCCCGGCTCTGATGTGTCCCCAAACCCCCAGCCATGTCCCCAGCCCGTCCTCATGTCCCCAGCGCTGTCCCCAAACCCTGAGTGCTGTCCCCAGCGCTGTCCCCGTGCCCCCAGCGCTGTCCCCAAACCCTGAGTGCTGTCCCCAGCGCTGTCCCCGTGCCCCCAGCGCTGTCCCCAAACCCTGAGTGCTGTCCCCAGCGCTGTTCTCATATCCCCGGCCCTGTCCCCAAACCCCTGGTGGTGGCCCCAGCGCTGTCCCCATGTCCCCAGCCATGCCCCTGCCTTTGTCCCCGTGCCCCCAGCGCTGCCCCCGTTGCTGTCCCCTGTCCCCAGCGGTGTCCCTGTCCCCGTTGCTGTCCCCAGCCATGCCCCTATCTTTGTCCCCCTGTCCCCAGCACTGCCCCCAGTGCTGTCCCCTGTCCCCACGGCTGTCCCCTGTCCCTGTCCCTGTCCCCTGTCCCTGTCCCCGTCCCCACGGCTGTCCCTGTCCCTGTCCCTGTCCCTGTCCCCTGTCCCTGTCCCCGTCCCCACGGCTGTCCCCTGTCCCTGTCCCTGTCCCCTGTCCCTGTCCCTGTCCCCTGTCCCTGTCCCCGTCCCCACGGCTGTCCCTGTCCCCAGGCCGCCATGGGGGACGCCGGGGGGGGGTTTCGGCCTGGGGCTGCCGGAGCTGCGGGCGCTGATGGAGCTCCGGGGCGCCGAGGCCCTGCTGAGGCTGCAGCGGGACCTGGGGGGGGTCCCGGGGCTCTGCCGCCGCCTGCGCACCTCCCCCACCGACGGTAACGCCCCCCCGACCCCCGGGACCCCCCAAAACCCACCGGGACCCCCAAAACCCACCGGGACCCCCCAAAACCCACCGGGACCCCCCCAAAACCCACCGGGACCCCACAGAGACCCCCAAACCCCACTGGGACCCCCAAAACCCACCGGGACCCCCCAAAACCCACCGGGACCCCCCCAAAACCCACCGGGACCCCCCCAAAGCCCACCGGGATCCCCAGGGCCTACCAGAAGCCCCCTGCCTGAGGGTCCAAGGGTCCCCAGGGTGGCCGTAGGGGTGACAAGGGTATCCCCAGGGTGGCTGTGGGGGTGACAGGGGTGTCCCTAGGATGGCTCTAGGGGTGACACCCGTGTCCCCTGGGCTGTCCGAGGGTCCTCAGGGTGGCTCTAGGGGTGACACCCGTGTCCCCAGGTCTCTCCGAGGGTCCCCGGGGTGGCTCTAGGGGTGACACCCTTGTCCCCAGGGTGGCTGTCAGGGTGACAGGGGTGTCCCCAGGGTGGCTGTAGGGGTGACACCCTTGTCTCCAGGGTGGCTGTCAGGGTGACAGGGGTGTCCCCAGGGTGGCTGTAGGGGTGACACCCATGTCCCCAGGTCTCTCCGAGGGTCCCCGGGGTGGCTCTAGGGGTGACACCCTTGTCCCCAGGGTGGCTGTCAGGGTGACAGGGGTGTCCCCAGGGTGGCTGTGGGGGTGACACCCGTGTCCCCAGGGTGGCTGTCAGGGTGACAGGGGTGTCCCCAGGGTGGCTGTTGGGGGTGACACCCGTGTTCCCAGGGCTGTCCGAGGGTCCCCCGGGGCTGGAGCGGCGCCGCCGGACGTTCGGCCGGAACTGGATCCCGCCGCGGCGCCCCAAGAGCTTCGCGGCGCTGGTGTGGGAGGCGCTGCAGGACGTCACCCTGGTCATCCTCGAGGTGGCCGCGCTCGTGTCCCTCGGCCTGTCCTTCTACGCGCCCCCCGGCGCCGCCGATGAAGGTGACGCCCGTGTCCCCGTGTCCCCATCCCCGTGTCCCCGTGTCCCCGTGCCCCATCTGCTGTCCCCGCATCCACATCCCCCGTATCCTCATCCCAGTGTCCCCCTGTCCCCCTGGCTGTGTCCCCGTGTCCCCGTGTCCCCATCCCAGTGTCCCCCTGGCTGTGTCCTCGTGTCCCTATATCCTCATCCCCCTGTCCCTGGCTGTGTCACCCGTGTCCCCCGCGCGTCCCCACGTGTGACAGCTCAGTCCCCCGTGTCCCCACGCGCGTGACGCCTCGGTCCCCACGTGTGCTGTCCACGTCCCCACACGTTTTCACCTGTGTCACCCTTGCCCCCCACTCGTCCCCCATACGTGCTGCCCACGTCCCTGCGTGTCCCCACGCGCGTGTGACGCCTCGGTCCCCGCCGTGTCCCCAGCGTGCGGGCAGGCGTCGGGGGGCGCGGAGGACGAGGGCGAGGCGGAGGCGGGCTGGATCGAGGGCGCCGCCATCCTGCTCTCGGTGGCCTGCGTGGTGCTGGTGACGGCGTCCAACGACTGGAGCAAGGAGCGGCAGTTCCGGGGGCTGCAGAGCCGCCTGGAGCGCGAGCAGCGCGTGGCCGTGCTGCGCGGGGGACGCCTGGCGCAGGTGCCCGTGGCCGACCTGGTGGTGGGGGACGTCGTGCAGGTCAAGTACGGTGAGTGGCCGAGCGTCGCCGTGTCGCCGTCTCGTGTGCCCATCTCTGTGTCCCCATCCCCTGTCCCTGTGTCCCCATCTCCATCCCAATGTCATCTCCTGTCCCCGTCCCCTGTCCCTGTGTCACCATCCCCATCCCAATGCCATCTCCTGTGCCCAGCCCTGTGTCCCCACCCCTGTGTCCCCATCCTGATGCCATCTCCTGTCCCCATCCCCTGTCCCTGTGTCACCATCCCCATCCCGATGCCATCCCCTGTGCCCAGCCCTGTGTCCCTACCGCCTGTGTCCCTGTGTCACCATCCCCTGTCCCTGTGTCCCCATCTCCATCCCAATGCCATCTCCTGTCCCCATCCCCTGTCCCCATCTCTGTGTCCCCAGCCCTGTGTCCCTTCCCCATCCCAATGCCACGGGGACCTGTGTCACCATCCCCATCCCAATGCCATCCCCTGTGCCCAGCCCTGTGTCCCCACCCCTGTGCCCCTTCCCCATCCCCTGTCCCTGTGTCACCATCCCCATCCTGATGCCATTCCTGTCCCAGTCCCTGTGTCCCCATCCCCATCCCAATGCCACCCCCTGTCCCCATCCCCTGTCCCCATCTCTGTGTCCCCACCCCTGTGTCCCCATCCTGATGCCATCTCCTGTCCCCATCCCCTGTCCCCATCCCCTGTCCCTGTGTCCCCATCCCCTGTCCCTGTGTCACCATCCCCATCCCAATGCCACCCCCTGTCCCCAGCCCTGTGTCCCCATCCTGATGCCATTTCCTGTGCCCATCTCTGTGTCCCCATCCCCTGTCCCTGTGTCACCATCCCCATCCCAATGCCATCCCCTGTGCCCACCCCTGTGTCCCCATCCTGATGCCATCTCCTGTCCCCATCCCCTGTCCCCATCTCTGTGTCCCCATCCCCTGTCCCTGTGTCACCATCCCCGTCCCGATGCCATCCCTTGTCCCCACTCCATTGTTCCCATCCCCATCCCGATGCCATTCCTGTCCCTGTCCCCGTGTCCCCACCCCTGTGTCACCATCCCCATCCCGATGCCATCCCCGTGTCCTCCTTTGTCCCCACACCCCTGGGCACACCAGGGCACACCAGGGGACACGTCAGAACACACCACGAGGTCCTGGTCACACCCGGGTGACACGGCCTGGTTTGGGGACACCCCAGGGGACACTGGGACACACCACGAGGTCCTGGTTTGGGGACACCCCAGGGGACACTGGGACACACCACGAGGTCCTGGTCACACCCAGGTGACACGGCCTGGTTTGGGGACACCCCAGGGGACACTGGGACACACCACGAGGTCCTGGTCACACCCGGGTGACACGGCCTGGTTTGGGGACACCCCAGGGGACACTGGGACACACCACGAGGTCCTGGTTTGGGGACACCCCAGGGGACACTGGGACACACCACGAGGTCCTGGTTTGGGGACACCCCACAAAGTCCTGGTGACACTGCGGTGACACAGCCCCGACTCCTGGCCTGGGGACACCCCAGGGCGCCCCCGAGCTCGGCGGTGACACCGCGGTGGCCCCGTCCCCTCCCCAGGTGACCTCCTGCCGGCCGACGGGGTCCTGATCCAGGGCAACGACCTCAAGATCGACGAGAGCGCCCTGACCGGGGAGAGCGACCACGTCCGCAAGTCCCTGGACAAGGACCCGCTGCTGCTCTCGGGTGAGGGACGCTCGGGGACGCCGGGGACACCGAGGGGACGGCGCCGTCACCCGCCGTGTCCCCGCCAGGCACCCACGTCATGGAGGGCTCGGGCAGGATGGTGGTGACGGCCGTGGGGGTGAACTCGCAGAGCGGCATCATCTTCACCCTGCTGGGCGCCGCGGGCGACGACGAGGACGAGGGCAGGGACAGGAAAGGTGACGACGGCCCCGGGTGGCGCCGCGGGCGGCCGGTGACCCTGTGGGCTCTGTCACCTTCTGTCCCCAAGTCCCTCCCATGTCCCTGAGGGCTCCAGACCCCTCTGTCCCCATGGGCTCTGTCCCAGTTTGTCCCCAAGGTCTCCAGACCCCTCTGTCCCCCTCTGTCCCCCTCTGTCCCCCTCTGTCTCCATGGGCTCTGTCCCAGTTTGTCCCCAAGGTCTCCAGACCCCTCTGTCCCCCTCTGTCCCCCTCTGTCCCCTTGGGCTCTGTCCCAGTTTGTCCCCAAGGTCTCCAGACCCCTCTGCCCCCCTCTGTCCCCCTCTGTCCCCCTCTGTCCCCATGGGCTCTGTCCCAGTTTGTCCCCAAGGTCTCCAGACCCCTCTGTCCCCCTCTGTCCCCAGCGATGCCACCACTGCCACTCCCCGCCCCCAACCCCGCCGCCACCGCCGCCACCGCCGCCCCCTGTCCCCCTCAGGGCTCTCCCTGTCCCCACCAGGTGACATTTTGGGGGTGTCCCCACCCCCGTTTGTCCCGCAGGGAAGCCCCAGGACGGCGCCGTGGACACGCCACAACCCAAAGGTGCTTTGGGGTCGGGTGGGGACAACCCCGAACCGCGCCCCCCCTGCTGTCCCCGTGTCCCCTGTGGTCCCCCTGCCACGTCCCCTGTCCCCAGGCAAGCGGCAGGACGGGGCGGTGGCCATGGAGATGCAGCCGCTGAAGAGCGCCGAGGGAGGGGACAGCGCGGACGGGCCGGGGACGCGTCCCCGAGGTGGCCCCAAGAAGGAGAAGTCGGTGCTCCAGGCCAAGCTGACCCAGCTGGCCGTGCAGATCGGCAAGGCAGGTGCGGCCCGGGGTCCCCAAACCGGGGGGGGACAGCGGCTTGGGGACACGTCCTGAGCCGGGGGGGGTGACGAGCGCCGAGGGTGGGGACGCTGAGGACGGGCCGGGGACACGTCCCTGAGGTGGCCCCGAGGAGAAATCGGTGCCGCGGCTCAAACTGACCACGCACATCCGGGTCTGGGGGGGGGGTCCCCAAACGGGGCGACACGGGGTCGGGGACACCGGGGACGCGTCCTGAGGGCGTCCCCGCCCGCGCAGGCCTGGCCATGTCGGCCATCACCGTCATCATCCTCGTGCTCTACTTCGTCATCGAGACCTTCGTGGTGCAGGGCCGGCCCTGGCTGGCCGAGTGCGCCCCGGTCTACGTCCAGTACTGGGTCAAGTTCTTCATCATCGGCGTCACCGTGCTGGTGGTGGCCGTCCCCGAGGGGCTGCCGCTGGCCGTCACCATCTCGCTGGCCTACTCCGTCAAGGTGGGCGCCTTCGGCCGCTTGTCCATCTGTCCGTCTGTCCGTTTGTCCCTCTGTGTCCATCTGTCCGTTTGTCCCTCTGTGTCCGTCTGTCCATCTGTCCATTTGTCCATCTGTGTCTGTCTGTCCATGTGGCCGTTTGTCCCTCTGTGTCCACCTGTCCATCTGTCCATTTCTCCTTCCATGTCCATCTGTCCGTCTGGCCATTCGTCCCTCTCTGTTCACCTGTCCGTCTGGCCGTTTGTCCCTCCGTGTCCATTTGTCCATCTGTCCATTCGTCCGTCTTTCTCTCCGTCCTTCCGTGTCCCTCCACGTCCATCTGCCCATCCACGTCCATTTGTCCATCTGCCCGTCCATGTCCATTTGTCCATCTGCCCGTCCATGTCCACTTGTCCATCTGCCCGTCCATGTCCATTTGTCCATCTGCCCGTCCATGTCCACTTGTCCATCTGCCCGTCCATGTCCATTTGTCCATCTGCCCGTCCATGTCCATTTGTCCACCTGTCCATCCATGTCCATTTGTCCATCTGCCCATCCATGTCCATTTGTCCATCTGCCCGTCCATGTCCATTTGTCCACCTGTCCATCCATGTCCATTTGTCCATCTGCCCATCCATGTCCATTTGTCCATCTGCCCGTCCATGTCCATTTGTCCACCTGTCCATCCATGTCCATTTGTCCATCTGCCCATCCATGTCCATTTGTCCATCTGCCCGTCCATGTCCATTTGTCCATCTGCCCGTCCACGTCCATTTGTCCATCTGCCCGTCCATGTCCATTTGTCCATCTGTCCATCCATGTCCATTTGTCCATCTGCCCGTCCACGTCCATTTGTCCATCTGCCCGTCCATGTCCATTTGTCCATCTGTCCGTCCATGTCCATTTGTCCATCTGCCCGTCCATGTCCATTTGTCCATCTGTCCGTCCACGTCCATTTGTCCATCTGCCCGTCCATGTCCATTTGTCCATCTGCCCATCTGCCCGTCCATGTCCATTTGTCCGTCTGTCCCTCCATGTCCATTTGTCCATCTGTCCATCCGTCTGGCCGTTTTGTCCATCCACGTCTCGTTTCCCCCCCCCAGAAAATGACGAAGGACAACAACCAGCTCCCATTCCTCCACCCCCCCCCCTTTTCTTTCCCCCAAATTTTTCCCCCCCCCTTTTCCCCCCAAATCCCCTCCGTCTTTTCCCCCAAATTCCCGTGATCTCCCCCCAGAAAATGATGAAGGACAACAACCTGGTGCGGCACCTGGACGCCTGCGAGACCATGGGCAACGCCACGGCCATCTGCTCGGACAAGACGGGCACGCTGACCACCAACCGCATGACCGTGGTGCAGGCCTACGTGGGGGGGGTCCCACTTCGGCCAGCCCCCCGCCCCCGCCGCCCTGGCCCCCCCCACGCTGGACCTGCTGGCCCAGGCCATCGCCATCAACAGCGCCTACACCAGCAAGATACTGGTGAGGGCAACTGGGAGCACTGGGATCACTGGGAGGGGTCTAAGGGGTGAATTTGGGGGGGATTTGGGGGGGGGTTTGGGGGGTCTGGAGTGGGATTTGGGGAGGGTTATGTGTCCAGGCCATCGCCATCAACAGCGCCTATGCCAGTAAGATACTGGTGAGGGCAACTGGGAGCACTGGGAGCACTGGGAGGGGTCTGGGGCATTATTTGGGGGGGGGGTGTTGGGGTCTCCTGGGCCCTGCTGTGGCACTAACGGGGGTCTCTGTGCCCCCCTTGTACCTGCCCCATTCACCTGCCCCATTCACCTGCCCCACCCTTCACCTGCCCCACCCTTCACCTGCCCCACCCTTCACCTGCCCCACCCTTCACCCGCCCCGTCGCCCGCAGCCCCCCGAAGCCCCCGGCGCCCTCCCTCGCCACGTGGGCAACAAGACCGAGTGCGCCCTGCTGGGGCTGGCGCTGGCCCTGGGCCGCGACCCCGAGGCCGAGCGGGCGCAGGTGCCCGAGGAGCACCTGGTCAAGGTGTTCACCTTCAACTCGGAGCGCAAATCCATGAGCACCGTGACGCGCCGGCCGGGGGGCGGCTACCGCCTGCTGTGCAAGGGGGCGTCCGAGATGGTGCTGCGCAGGTGAGGGGGCACCTGGGGGCACCTGGGGACACCTGGGCACGGCTGGGGATGGCTGGGGATGCACCTGGGGGCACCTGAGGACACACACGGGGGTACCTGGGGCACATGGGCACGGCTGGGGATACACCTGGGGGCACCTGAGGACACACACGTGGGTACCTGGGCACACCTGGGCACACCTAGGGAAACCCAGGGGTATCTGGGGGCACTTGAGGGCACACCTGGGCACACCTGGACACACCTGGGGAGTCTAAAAGGGGCTTCCAAGAGCTCCCTCCCCTTAGTGTCCCCCACCTGTTCAGGTGCAGCTCCATCCTCGACCCCGGGGGGACCCCCTGACCCACCTGGGACCCCCCCCATACCTGACCCCCCCCGACCCCCAGGTGTCCCGGGGTCCCATAGCCCCTGATCCCTGACCCCTGAGCCCCTTCCCCTGACCCCTGAGCCCCCTCCCCTGACCCCCAGGTGTCCCCCCCCCCGCAGGTGCACCTCCATCCTGGACGCGGGGGGCTCCCCGCGGGCGCTGGGGGGGCCGGAGCGGGAGGAGCTGGTGCGGCGCGTGGTGGAGCCGATGGCGGCGGGGGGGCTGCGGACCCTCGCCCTCGCCTTCCGCGATTTCCCCCCCCGGCCGCCGCCCCCCTGGGACGACGAGGCCGCCGTGGTCGGGGAGCTCACCTGCATCGCCATCGTGGGCATCGAGGACCCCGTGCGGCCCGAGGTGAGCGGGGACACCGGGGGGACATGGGGGGACACCGGGGGGACACTGGGGGACATGGGGGGACACCGGGGGACATGGGGGGACACCGGGGGGACACCGGGGGACATGGGGGGACGTGGGGGGACACCAGGGGGACACCGGGGGACATTCGGGGGACACGGGGATGTGGAGGGAAATGGGGGGGCACAGGGACATGGGGGGACATGGGGGGGGACATGGGGATATCATGACATGGGGACACAGGGGGGACACGGGGACATGGGGACATGGGGGGAACATGGGGACATGGGGACATGGGGACATGGGGACATGGGGCCGTGGTGGGAACATGGAGGGACATGGGGGGACATGAGGATATGGGAACGTGGGGGGACATGGGGGGCATGGGGACATGGGGGGCATGGGGACATGGGGGGACACAGGGATATGGGGACATGGGGATATCGTGACATGGGGACACAGGGGGGACATGGGGACATGGTGGGAACATGGAGGGACATGGGGGGAGATGGGGATATGGGGGGACACAGGGATATGGGGGACATGGGGATGGGAGGACATGGGGACATGGCGGGGACATAGGGGGACATTGGGACAAAAGGAGCAATGGGGACACAGGGGACATGGGGGGGTCATGGGGATACGGGGACATGGAGGGATATAAGGGGACGTTGGGACAAAGGGAACAATGGGGACAGGGGGGACACGGGGGTAAACGAGGACATGGGGGGACAGGATGGTGGCACCCGGGGGACACTGGGGACAGGACAGGGACACATAGGGGACGCCCAGGGACAGGACAGGGACACATAGGGGACACCCAGGGACAGGACGGTGGCACTGCAGGGACACGGGGGACAGGACGGGGACACATGGGGGACACCAGGGACAGGACGGGGATGCTGAGGGGACACTGGGGACAGGACGGTGGCACCCGGGGGACACCAGGGACAGGACGGGGACGCTGAGGGGACACTGGGACAGGACGGTGGCACCCGGGGGACACCCGGGGGACACCCAGGGGGACACCCGGGGACAGGCGCGCGTGTGGCAGGTGCCCGAGGCCATCCGGAAGTGCCAGCGCGCGGGGATCACGGTGCGGATGGTGACCGGCGACAACCTGGACACGGCGCGCGCCATCGCCGCCAAGTGCGGGATCCTGCCCGCGGGGGGCGGCGGCGACTGGCTGTGCCTGGAGGGGAAGGACTTCAACCGGCGCATCCGCAACGACCGCGGCGAGGTGGCACTGGGGGGGACTGGGAATGGGACTGGGAATGGGACTGGGATCACTGGGAGAGGGACTGGGGGCACTGGGATCACTGGCTGTGCCTGGAGGGGAAGGACTTCAACCGGCGCATCCGCAACGACCGCGGCGAGGTGGGATCACTGGGGGCACTGGGAGGGACTGGGAATGGGACTGGGATCACTGGGAGAGGGACTGGGATCACTGGGAATGGGACTGGGATCACTGGGAATGGGACTGGGATCACTGGGAGAGGGACTGGGATCACTGGGATTGAGATTGGGATCACTGGGAATGGGACTGGGATCACTGGGAATGGGACTGGGATCACTGGGAGAAGGACTGGGGGCACTGGGAGGGACTGGGATCACTGGGAATGGGACTGGGATCACTGGGAATGGGACTGGGATCACTGGGATTGAGATTGGGATCACTGGGAATGGGACTGGGATCACTGGGATTGAGATTGGGATCACTGGGAATGGGACTGGGATCACTGGGAATGGGACTGGGATCACTGGGAATGGGACTGGGATGACTGGGAGAGGGACTGGGGGCACTGGGAGGGACTGGGAATGGGACTGGGATCACTGGGATTGAGATTGGGATCACTGGGAATGGGACTGGGATCACTGGGAATAGGACTGGGATCACTGGGAGGCACTGGACAAGGACTGGGATCACTGGGGGGGGGTCTCTGGGGGGGTCCCCTGGGGGTCTCACCCACCCTCAGGTGGAGCAGGGTCACCTGGCCAAGGTGCGTGGGGATGTTCTGGGGTGGCTCAGGTGACCCTGAGGGGTTCCCGGGGGTCCCTGGGGGTCTCTGGGGGTCTCTGGGGGGGGTCTCAGGTGAGTCCCCGGGGGTCTCACCCCCCCCAAACCCCCCCAGGTGGAGCAGGAGCGCCTGGACAAGGTGTGGCCCAAGCTGAGGGTCCTGGCGCGGTCGTCGCCCACCGACAAACACACCTTGGTCAAAGGTGGGAATTTGGGGAGGGGTCCCCGGGGTGGCGGGGGGGGGGGGTGGCGGTTCGGGGGTCCCGGGGGGGCGCTGCCGGAGGGTCCCCCGCGGCCCCCCCCCCCCGTCCCCAGGGATCATCGACAGCACCATCGGGGACCAGCGCCAGGTCGTGGCCGTCACCGGCGACGGCACCAACGACGGCCCCGCCCTCAAAAAGGCCGACGTGGGATTCGCCATGGTAACGCCCCCTCCCCAAATTAATAGCGGGACCCCGCCCCAAATTAATAGCGGGAATTGGGACCCCCTCCCCAAATCAATATCGGGACCCCGCCCCAAATTAATAGCGGGAATTGGGACCCCCTCCCCAAATCAATATTGGGACCCTGCCCCAAATTAATGGCGGGAATTGGGACCCCCTCCCCAAATCAATATTGGGACCCTGCCCCAAATCAATAGCGGGAATTGGGACCCCCTCCCCAAATCAATATCGGGACCCTGCCCCAAATTAATAGCAGGAATTGGGACCCCCTCCCCAAATTAATAGCGGGACCCCCGCCCCAAATTAATGGCGGGAATTGGGACCCCCTCCCCAAATCAATATCGGGACCCTGCCCCAAATTGCAGGACCCCGCCCCAAATTAATAGCGGGAATTGGGACCCCCGCCCCAAATCATTATCGGGACCCTGCCCCAAATCGATAGCAGGAATCGGGACCCCCGCCCCAAATATCGGGACCCCACCCCAAATCAATATCAGGACCCTTCCCCAAATATTGTGACCCCCTCCCCAAATATCGAGACCTGGGAGTCACCTGGGGGTCACCTAGAGGTCACCTGGGGGGGGTGTCACCTAGAGGTCACTTGGGGGGGGGGTGTCACCTAGAGGTCACTTGGGGTCACCTTGGGGATCTACCACGGGGTTTCCTGTCCCTGTGGTCACTTGGGGGTCACCTGGAATCACCTTGGGGACCTTCCATGGTCACCTGTGTGTCACCTGGGGTCACCTGGGGTCACCTGGGGTCACCTTGGGGACCTACCACGGTCACCTGTGTGTCACCTGGGGTCACCTGGGGTCACTTGGGGTCACCTTGGGGTCACCTTGGGGATCTACCACGGGGTTCCTCACCCCCATGGTCACTTGATGTCACCTTGGGGACCTTCCATGGTCACCTGTGGGTCACCTGTGGTCACCTGGGGTCACTTGGGGTCACCTTGGGGATCTACCACGGGGTTTCCTGTCCCTGTGGTCACTTGGGGGTCACCTGGAATCACCTTGGGGATCTACCATGGGGTTCCTCACCCCCGTGGTCACCTTGATGTCACCTTGGGGACCTTCCACGGTCACCTGTGGGTCACCTGTGTGTCACCTGTGTGTCACCTGGGGTCACTTGATGTCACCTTGGGGACCTTCCCTGGTCATCTGTGTGTCACCTGTGGTCACCTGGGGTCACCTTGGGGATCTACCACGGGGTTCCTCACCCCCGTGGTCACTTGATGTCACCTTGGGGACCTTCCACGGTCACCTGTGGGTCACCTGTGTGTCACCTGTGGTCACCTGGGGTCACTTGATGTCACCTTGGGGACCTTCCACGGTCACCTGTGGTCACCTGGGGTCACTTGGGGTCACCTTGGGGATCTACCACGGGGTTTCCTGTCCCTGTGGTCACTTGGGGTCACCTTGGGGTCACCTTGGGGATCTACCACGGGGTTCCTCACCCCCGTGGTCACTTGATGTCACCTTGGGGACCTTCCACGGTCACCTGTGGGTCACCTGTGTGTCACCTGTGGTCACCTGGGGTCACTTGATGTCACCTTGGGGACCTTCCATGGTCACCTGTGTGTCACCTGTGGTCACCTGGGGTCACTTGGGGTCACCTTGGGGACCTTCCACGGTCACCTGTGGGTCACCTGTGTGTCACCTGCGGGTGTCCCCAAGGGCATCGCGGGCACGGACGTGGCCAAGGAGGCGTCGGACATCATCCTGACGGACGACAACTTCTCCAGCATCGTCAAGGCCGTCATGTGGGGCCGCAACGTCTACGACAGCATCGCCAAGTTCCTGCAGTTCCAGCTGACCGTCAACGTGGTGGCCGTCATCGTGGCCTTCACCGGCGCCTGCATCACCCAGGTGAGCTCACCTGGACTCACCTGGGCGGGGGGGACATGGCCAGGGGTCATCGTGGCCTTCATCGGCGCCTGCATCACCCAGGTGAGCTCACCTGGGCGGGGGGGGACATGGTGAGGGGTCATCGTGGCCTTCACCGGCGCCTGCAGCACGCAGGTGAGCTCACCTGGACTCACCTGGGCGGGGGGGACATGGCCAGGGGTCATCGTGGCCTTCATAGCGCCTGCATCACCCAGGTGAGCTCACCTGGACTCACCTGGGCGGGGGGGACATGGTGAGGGGTCATTGTGGCCTTCACCGGCGCCTGCAGCACCCAGGTGAGCTCACCTGGACTCACCTGGGCAGGGGGGACATGGCCAGGGGTCATCGTGGCCTTCATCGGCGCCTGCATCACCCAGGTGAGCTCACCTGGGCGGGGGGGACATGGTGAGGGGTCATCGTGGCCTTCACCGGCGCCTGCAGCACGCAGGTGAGCTCACCTGGACTCACCTGGGCGGGGGGGACATGGCCAGGGGTCATCGTGGCCTTCATAGCGCCTGCATCACCCAGGTGAGCTCACCTGGACTCACCTGGGCGGGGGGGACATGGTGAGGGGTCATTGTGGCCTTCACCGGCGCCTGCAGCACCCAGGTGAGCTCACCTGGACTCACCTGGGCAGGGGGGACATGGCCAGGGGTCATCATGGCCTTCATCGGCGCCTGCAGCACGCAGGTGAGCTCACCTGGGCAGGGGGGACATGGCCAGGGGTCATCGTGGCCTTCACCGGCGCCTGCATCACCCAGGTGAGCTCACCTGGGCAGGTGGGACATGGTGAGGGGTCATCGTGGCCTTCACCGGTGCCTGCAGCACCCAGGTGAGCTCACCTGGACTCACCTGGGCAGGTGGGACATTAGGGGGGGGACTCAGCTGGGCAGGTGGAGTCACCTGAGCGTGAATCACACAGTCCTGCTGTGCCCACCTGTGCCCACCTGAGCTCACCTGTGCCCACCTGAGCTCACCTGTGCCCACCTGAGCTCACCTGTGCCCACCTGTCCCCAGGACTCGCCGCTGAAGGCGGTGCAGATGCTCTGGGTGAACCTCATCATGGACACCTTGGCGTCCCTGGCCCTGGCCACGGAGCCGCCCACCGAGGCGCTGCTGCTGCGCCGCCCCTACGGCCGCGACCACCCGCTGGTGTCGGGCACCATGCTGCGCAACATCCTGGGGCACGCCGCCTACCAGCTGCTGGTCATCTTCACGCTGCTCTTCGCCGGTCAGTGACACGGACAGGGGACATCGGGGACATTGGGGACACTGGGGACATGGTGGGAGGGGTCACACAGGTCATGGGGACACAGGGGACATCGTGGGAGGGGTCACATAGGTCATGGGGACATGGTGGGACACGGTGGGACATCCTGGGGCACGCCGCCTACCAGCTGCTGGTCATCTTCACGCTGCTCTTCGCCGGTCAGTGACACGGACAGGGGACATGGGGACATGGGGACATGGTGGGAGGGGTCACACAGGTCATGGGGACATGGTGGGACATGGTGGGACATCCTGGGGCACGCCGCCTACCAGCTGCTGGTCATCTTCACGCTGCTCTTCGCCGGTCAGTGACACGGACAGGGGACATCGGGGACACTGGGGACACTGGGGACATCGTGGGAGGGGTCACACAGGTCATGGGGACACAGGGGACATCGTGGGAGGGGTCACACAGGTCATGGGGACACAATGGGACACAATGGGACATCCTGGGCCACACCACCTACCAGCTGCTGGTCATCTTCACGCTGCTGTTTGCTGGTCAGTGACACGGACAGGGGACACAGGGGACATTGGGGACACTGGGGACATGGTGGGAGGGGTCACACAGGTCATGGGGACACGATGGGACACGGTGGGACACGGTGGGACATCCTGGGGCACGCCGCCTACCAGCTGCTGGTCATCTTCACGCTGCTCTTCGCCGGTCAGTGACACGGACAGGGGACATCGGGGACACTGGGGACACTGGGGACATCGTGGGAGGGGTCACACAGGTCATGGGGACACAGGGGACATGGTGGGAGGGGTCACACAGGTCATGGCCATGTCCCACACAAGTGTCCCATGTCCTCATGTCCCTGGGGATGTCCCCAGGGCTGTCCCCATGTCCCCCTGTCCCTGTCCCCCAGGGGAGGTGCTGTTCGACATCGACAGCGGCCGCGCCGCCCTTGGAGCAGTGCTGTCCCCAGGGCTGTCCCCATGTCCCCATGTCCCCAGAGGTGTCCCCATGTCCCTGTGGGTGTCCCCATGTCCCCAGAGGTGTCCCCACGTCCCCCTGTCCCTGTCCCCCAGGGGAGGTGCTGTTCGACATCGACAGCGGCCGCGCCGCCCCTGGAGCAGTGCTGTCCCCAGGGGTGTCCCCATGTCCCCAGGGCTGTCCCCATGTCCCTGTGGGTGTCCCCATGTCCCCATGTCCCCATGTCCCCATGTCTCTGTGGGTGTCCCCACGTCCCCCTGTCCCTGTCCCCCAGGGGAGGTGCTGTTCGACATCGACAGCGGCCGCGCCGCCCCTGGAGCAGTGCTGTCCCCAGGGCTGTCCCCATGTCCCCATGTCCCTGTGGGTGTCCCCATGTCCCCAGAGGTGTCCCCACGTCCCCATGTCCCTGTGGGTGTCCCCATGTCCCCATGTCCTTGTCCCCCTGTCCCTGTCCCCCAGGGGAGGTGCTGTTCGACATCGACAGCGGCCGCGCCGCCCCTGGAGCAGTGCTGTCCCCAGGGGTGTCCCCAATGTCCCCATGTCCCTGTCCCCATGTCCCCAGAGGTGTCCCAATGTCCCTGTGGGTGTCCCCATGTCCCCATCTCCCTGTGGGTGTCCCCATGTCCCCATGTCCCCAGAGGTGTCCCCCTGTCCCTGTCCCCCAGGGGAGGTGCTGTTCGACATCGACAGCGGCCGCGCCGCCCCGCTGCACGCGCCGCCCTCGGAGCACTTCACCATCATCTTCAACACCTTCGTGCTGATGCAGCTCTTCAACGAGCTCAACGCGCGCAAGCTGCACGGCGAGAGGAACGTCTTCGAGGGCGTCTGCGCCAACCCCATCTTCTGCGCCATCGTCCTGGGCACCTTCGCCGTCCAGGTGGGACACCTGGGGACACCCGGGGGACACGTGGGGACACGTGGGGACACACAGGGGACACGTGGGTACACCCAGAGGACTCGTGGGGACACCCGGGGACACCTGGGAGACACATGGGGACACGTGGGGACACCTGGGAGACACATGGGTACACCAAGAGGACACATGGGGACACCCTGGGGAGACCTGGGAACACCTGGGGACACCCTGGGGACATGTGGGGACACCTGGGAGACACATGAGTACACCCAGAGAACACATGGGGACACCTGGGGGACACGTGGGGACACCCTGGGAGACACATGGGTACACCAAGAGGACACCTGGGGACACCTGGGGACACGTGGGGACAATGCCTTGGTAGCCTGGGGTGAGGGTTTGGGGTGGGGAAGGATCCCTGGGGACACGCAGGGACACGTGCCATCATCCGTGTCATCGTCCTGGGCACCTTCGCCATCCAGGTGGGACACGGGGACACCCGGGGGACACCTGGGGGACATGTGGGGACATGTGGCGGACACATGGGGACACCCTGGGGACACCTGGGAACACCTGGGGACATGTGAGGACACCTGGGGGACACCTGGGGACACGTGGGAACATCTGGGGGCACCTGGGGGACACCTGGGAACACCTGGGGACACCTGGGGACACCTGGGGACACGTGGGGACACCTGGGAGACACATGGAGACACCCAGAGGACACATGGAGACACCCTGGGGACACCTGGGGGACACCTGGGGACACCTGGGGCACACCTGGGGCACACCTGGGGACACCTGGGGACGATGCCCTGGCAGCCTGGGGTGAGGGTTTGGGGGTGGGCACAGCCGTGGGGACGTCATCCGTGCCCCCTCCTCATCCTGAGCGCCACCGTCCTCGGTGGGACGAGGGGACATTGTGGAGACACTGTGGGGACACTGTGGGGACACGGGGGGTGTCCGGGGGGTGTCCGTGGGGTGTCCGGGGGGCTGTGTGACCCCCGTGCCCCCCGTGCCCCCCGTGCCCCCCAGGTGCTGATCGTGCAGTTCGGGGGGAAGCCGTTCAGCTGCTCCCCCCTCAGCGCCGAGCAGTGGCTCTGGTGCCTCTTCGTGGGCGTGGGGGAGCTGGTGTGGGGCCAGGTACGGAGAGACCCCCGCCCCAGGGGACCCCCGCCCGCCTGGGGGGACCCCGGACCCACGGGAACCCCGCACAGGGACCCCAGACCCACGGGAACCCCACCCAAGGGACCCCAGACCCATGGGAACCCCGCACAGGGACCCCAGACCCACGGGAACCCCACCCAAGGGACCCCAGACCCACGGGAACCCAACCCAAGGGACCCCAGACCCATGGGAACCCAACCCAAGGGACCCCAGACCCATGGGAACCCAACCCAAGGGACCCCTGACCCAGGGGAACCCAACCCAAGAGACCCCTGACCCACAGGAACCCAACCCAAGGGACCCCAGACCCACGGGAACCCAACCCAAGGGACCCCAGACCCACAGGAACCCTGCACAGGGACCCCAGACCCACAGGAACCCCACCCAGGGGACCCTTCCCTGGGGGATCCCCACTCATCCAGAGACCCCAGACCCACGGGAACCCAACCCAAGGGACCCCTGACCCACAGGACCCCCAAACGTGGGGAACTCCCAGGACCCCACCCCACAGAACCCCCTGACCTATGGGGACACCCCCACCCCATGGGGGACCCCCCTGTCCCCCCTGTCCCCAAATGTCCTGGGGTGTGTCCCTGGGGTGTCCCCACTGTCCCTGGGGTGTCCCTGGGGTGTCCCCACTGTCCCCGGGGTGTCCCTGGGGTGTCCCCGGGGTGTCCCCACTGCCCCCCCCGTCCCCGCAGGTGCTGGTGTGTGTCCCGGGGGGGCCGCAGTGCCCCGGCCCCTCGGGCGGTCAGTGGCCGGAGGGCTCCGAGCCCGATGACCGCGACGAGCTGGACGCGGCCGAGCTGCGCCGGGGGAAGGTGCTGTGGGTCAGGGGCTTGAGCCGCATCCAGACACAGGTGAGACCCCCCCCAAAAA
>NW_026690199.1:0-20555 GCF_015227805.2 Hirundo rustica
CAAAGCCAGGAGGTGTCTCAGGAGGTTGGGGGGACAAAAATGGGCTCAGGGACCCCCAAATGTGGATCAGGGACCCCCCCCAAAACCTCCTGGATACCCCTGAGCCCCCTCAGAGCCGCCCGGGCCTGTTTGTGGTTGGAAGCTTTGAGTGTGGCCTAGGGCGAGATCAAAGCCAGGAAATTTGGGGGGGGACAAATTTGGGGTCAGGGACTGACCCCAGATCCCCCAAATGGGCTTTGGGATGCCCCCCAGAACCCCTCCAAGCTCTCCTGGGACCCTCCAAACCGGGTGCAGACCCCCAGGCTTGCATGGAGAGCAGCAGAGCAAACCCAGAGGGGCACAGGGACCTCTCCAGGGCCCCCCAAAACAGCTCCAGTCACCCCCCAAAGTGACTCCAGGATCCCCCAAACCACCCAAATTGTGTCCAGGACCCCCAAATCCTCACCCAGAACCACCCCAGACTCACAAGGAGAGCAGCAAGGTGAACACAGCTGGGTACAGCCCCTTCCCAGACACCCCAGAACTGCATCCAACCCCCTCCCAACACCCCCAAATTGTGTCCAGGACCCCCTAGATTGACTTCACCCTCACCAAACCCCCCCAGAGTCACTAGGAGAGCAGCAGAGGGAACCAAGCCCCCCCCCAGACTGGATCAGGCCCCCTCCCAATCCCCTATAACCCCTCCCAGTCGCCCCAAATTGTGTCCAGGACCCCCCAGATTGACTCCAGCCCCCCCAAAACCGTGCCCAGGACCCCCCAAACCCCTCCCCAGACTCACAAGGAGAGCAGCAGAGAGAAGCCAGCCAGGTAGAGGTTCCTCTGTGCTCGGAAGAGTTTCATGTGGAAGTGCTCCAGGGCGGCCGGGGTGCTGCTCAGCGCCTCCTTGTCCCCCACGTTGTACTTACGGGTCTCCCTCAGGGCATCTGGGGGTCGGGGAGGGGTCAGAGACCCCCCCTAAAACCCGCCCCCC
The DNA here is from genome assembly GCF_015227805.2 of Hirundo rustica. Lineage (NCBI taxonomy): Eukaryota > Metazoa > Chordata > Aves > Passeriformes > Hirundinidae > Hirundo > Hirundo rustica. The sequence goes on from NW_026690199.1 coordinate 971, forward strand.
GGGACCCCCCAAACCCCCTGGACCCACCGAGGAGCAGCAGCACGAGGATGACGATGAGCACGATGAAGAAGGTGTTGCCGTAGGCTACGGCCAGGCCCACGAGGCGAGAGCGGAAAATCTTCTGCCATCTGAGGGGGGGGCACGAGTTGGGACCCCCCCCAGGTGCTTTGGGACTCCCCAAATTTCAGAGGAGCACCCCCGCCAGGAATCCTCTGTTCCAGGGAATCCCCGCAGGGTTATTGGGAAAGGTTCTTCCATGTGGGGGGCACAAATTGGGACCCCTCAGGTGCTCCAAGATCCTCTCCAGGTCTCTCCAAATTCCAGGGAATCCCCCCAGGATTATGAGAAAGGGAAGGAAAAAATTCTTCCATGTGGGTGGGCACAAACTGGGACGCCCTCAGGTCCTCCAGGACCCCCATATCCCAGGAAATCGCCCCCAAATTCCCTCAGCACCTCCCAATTCCATGCGACCTCCTCCCTACCCCACTTTATCCCTCAGGGACCCTCCCCAAATCCTCCCCTCTACCTTCTCCCACCTTCCCCCTCAATCCCTGAAGACCCCTCCCCACCTTTAGGGACCCCCTCCCCTCACCTGGCCGGGGACACGAAGGGAACGCAGAGCAGCAGCACCAAAAACACCTCGGCGTACAGGAACGTGGCCACCGCCGTCCACTGCAGGCTCATGGCGGCCTGAGGGAGGGCACGGGAAGCGATGGGGAGCCGGGCCGGGGCAGCGGGACCCCCAAAATCTCCTCAGGACCCCCCAAAAAACCGTCCCGGAGCCGCCCCTCCCCCAGCTCCCCTCACCCTCAGCTGAGGCCCCCGCCCAGACCGGAAGCAAACAGCGGAAGCCACGCCCACGCGCTGAGGGGAGCGGCCAATCAGAGTGAGAGGCGGGAAATTGTCAGTGACGTCACTTCTGCCCGCCATTTTCCCCGCCTCGCCCCGGGAATGTTTAATAATGAATTCGCTAAATTGAAACCAACTCGTTTGAAGTCAGAGGTAAAATTAATTTCATCACGCTTTAAACTGATATTAATGTTATTAATAAGATCGAGATTATTAAGCCTTTTTCCGTCGTGGCCACCGCCCACTCCCCAAATCCTTTAACACCAGTGCCTCGGCCCTCACGGTGGCCACGCCCCCACCTCCGCCCACAGCCAATCATTGTCCCGCCCTCACAACCTGCCCCGCCCATAGCGTTGATTGATAGCTCTGGAGACGCTTAATGCATTTATTGAGGGAGGCCGGGACCCCCCCCCAATTTGGGGAGGGTCTGGAGGGGTCCCAAGGGTTTTTTGGGGGGTCCTAAGGGAATTCTGGGGATCCTGTGGGGTCCCGAGGGGATTTTGGGGTCCCGGGGGCGCTCCAAGGAAGTTTTGGGGGCCCAAAGGGGAGAATTGAGTGTTCCTGGGGAGGGTCCCAAAGGGATTTTGAGGATCCCGGGGGGGGTCCCATGAGAACTTTGACATCCAAGGGGGGGGTCCTGGGGGAAATTTGGGGGTCTCATCCAGGCGCCCCCCCCAGCAGCAGCAGCCCCAGCAGGAGCCCCCCGATCAGCCCCAGTGCCACCAGTTGGGGTCTCAGAGGGAGGAGGCGGCCGGCGGGGTCCGGGGGGGTCTCGGATGATCCCGGGGGGCTCCAGGGGGGTCCCGGGGGGGCTCGGAGTGGCTGCCGGGGCTCCAACCGCAGGGGGCTGGGGGAAGGAAAGGGTTAAGGGGGTGTTTGGGGGGGGGGCATTGCCCCAAAACCCCCCCAAGCCCTTCCCCCTCCCCTCTCACCTGTCCATGTGCTCCCTCACGGTGGGGGAGGGGCGCTCCCCAATCTGGGGGGACAACGAGGGGGGGGTCAGGGGGGGAAAGACCCTCCCTCAATACCCCAAATACCCCCCGAGCCCCCCAGGAGCCTCCCTCTCCCCTCCCCCAAAATTTCCCCCCAAAATCCTCCCACGCCCTCCCCCCCGAGCCCCCCCCTCCTCACAGTTTGCCAGGTTCGCGCCCCCTCCCCAAATTCCGAGGGGGCTCGGTCGTTGTCGGGATCATCTGGGGGGGAAACACGAGGAGGGTGAGACCCCCAAAAACCCCTCAGGACCCCCAGAAAAAACTGCGATGCCCCCAACCCCCTCCCAGGACACTCCAAACACCCCCAAATTCCCCCGGGAGACCCCCCCCCCAGGACTCTCCCCCTCCTCAAACCCCCTCAAAGCCCTCCCCAGACCCCCCTTCCCCCACGACCCGACCCCTCCCCAAATTTCCTCAGGACCCCCCCCAGACCCCCCCTCACCGACCCGCCCCCCCCCTCCGCCAGCGCCGGGTCTCGAACTCGTAGAATTTCTTCTCGTAGAGTTTGCGGGGGGGTCCTGGGGGGAAGGCACGAGGTCAGCCCAGTGCTCCCAGTGCTCCCAGTTACACCCCCCAGTCCCTCCCAGTCCCCTCCTGGTTCTTCCCAATCTCCCCCAGTCCATCCTAATCCCTCCCAACCCCTCCCAGTGCTCTCCCAGTGCTCCCAGTTACACCCCCCAGTCCCTCCCAGTCCCCTCCTGGTTCTTCCCAATCTCCCCCAGTCCATCTTAATCCTTCCCAGTCCCTCCCAGTGCTCTCCCAGTGGTCCCAGTTACACCCCCCAGTCCCTCCCAGTCCTTCCCAATCTCCCCCAGTCCATCCTAGTCCTTCCCAGTCCCTCCCAGTCCCTCCCAGTGCTCCCAGTTACACCCCCCAGTCCCTCCCAGTCCCCTCCTGGTTCTTCCCAATCTCCCCCAGTCCATCCTAATCCCTCCCAACCCCTCCCAGTGCCCCCCCAAGCCCTCTCCCAGTGCTCCCAGTAACCCGTCCCATTCCCTCCCAGTCCCCTCCCAGTGCTCCCAGTGCCCACCCAGCGGCCCGCGCCGGCTCTGGAGTTTCTCCAGCAGCTCCTCGTCCGAGAGGCCCCGAATACTCTCCATGGCTGGGGGGGGGTCCCGGGGGTCACTGGAGATCGCAGGGGGGTCCCCCGTGGGTCTTTGGGGGGGTTCCCCTGTGAACTGGGGGGGCCCGAGGTCTTTGAAAGGTGTTAGGGAGGGGTCTCAGGGGGGTCCCAGTTTCCCTGTATGGCTTGGGGGGGGGCTCCTCCGTGGGTTTGGGGGGGGGGTCCCGGAGGGGTTCCCCCGTCGATTTTGGGGGTCCCAGAGGGCTCCCGGCTGAGTTTGGGGGATCCCGGGGGGGGTGGTCCCCTCACGGCTCTGAGGGGCGGTTCTGGGGGTGCCCTCATGACTTTTGGAGGGTTTTGGGGTTGAGGGAGATTTGGGGGACGTTCCCTGAGCTTGGGGGGGGTTGGGGGGTGGTTTTTTTGGGGGGGGGGTCCCGGTACCTTCGCTCCGCCGGGGCCGCGCCGGGGATGACTCAGGGCGAGGGGCGTGGCCACCCCAGGCCCCGCCCACCTCCTTATTTGAGAATTCCCGCCCAAATGTGAGGGCGCGGCCGCTCGTGGGCGTGGTCACAGCTGAGCCCCTCCCATTGCTTTATTTGGTGAATTGGGCGTGGTCTCCATAAAGCCACGCCCATTCCTTAATTGGGGCGGGGGTTCCCAACGCTCCCGGCGCAGTTTTGGGGGGTCGGGGGGGGCCCCAGCGTTTCACGAACCCCCCCAAACCCTCCCACGAGTTCTGATCCCACAGACACCCCCCCACCCAAATTCAGGGGCTGGACCCCGAGACCCCCCCTTAAATGTGGGGTCACGACCCCCACACTGCCCCCAAAATGACTCCGGACCCTGAGACCCTCCCCCAAATACAGGGTCATGACCCCCCCAAAATTGGGGTCTGCTCCCCCACATCCCCCCCCCCATCTCCCCATGATTTAGGGTCCCTCTCAAGAGACCCCTCCCCAATATCACGACCCCAAACCCCCCCCCCTCCCAGAAATTTGGGGACCCTCCCTGGCGGTTTCACCGTCATCTTTTATTCCCTCCGGGGGGGTCCCGAGGGGGGCTCAGCCCCCGCCCCCCACCCCCGGCCCTGCCCCACATATTTTTGGTGGGGGGGGGGGAGGAGATTTTGGGGGGCAGCCAAGGGGGGGAGGGGCTCCCCCAAAACGTCACAATCACGGCACAAAGACACGGGGGGGGAGGGGCGTGGGGTGGGGGAGGGGCACGGCCGGGGGGGGGCTTTGGCACGGCCGTGGGGTGGGGGAGGGGCTGTGGGGAGGATTTTGGGGGGGGATTTTTGGAGATTCGTTGTTGGGGGGGGGGTCTATGGGGGGGCCATGGGGGGTTCAAGCCCCTCCCACTCCACGCCTCCCTCCCCCCTGGGGGCGTGGCTCAGCCCCAGGCCCCGCCCCCGATCGGTGCCGCACGGGGCGGCTCTTCGGCACAGCGCCCCCTGCTGGAGGGGAGGACCTGGAGAAATGATAGGAAGGGAGACGGTCAGGGCGCCGCCTGGCGGCTTGGAGGACTCGGAGCAATATTGTGGAGGAGGGGGGGGGATCCAAACTTCATCGCGCCCCCTCAAAATTGCACCAAATCCTCCCCAAACTCCCCCTAAACCCCCTCAAACGCTCCCCAAACCCCCTCAACACCCTCCTCAACCCCCCAAATCCCCCCAAACCTCCCCCAACCACCTTAAGCCCCCCTCAAATCCCTACAAACCACCCCAACCCTCCCCAAATTCACCCCAAACCAACCCATCTCCCCCCCCCCCACCTTCCCAAAATCCCCTCAACAACCCCCAAATCCCCCCCAAAACTCACCCTACATCTGATTGGCGAAGGATGTCGGGGCTCCCTGGCCGTACCCCCCCTCCGAGGGGGGGGGCCCCGTACCCCCCCTGGCCGTAGTCGGGCTGGTAGCCCCCCCCGGGCTGGCCGTAGCCCCCCCCTGGCTGGCCGTACCCCCCCTCGGGGGGGCCGTATCCCCCTTCTGGGGCCGGGGCTTTTTCGGGGACCCCCCCCGGGGGGGGAGCGCGGGCCCCCAGGCCCCCCCAGCCCGTCTCCTTGAACACGAACCACAGGTTCCCCGTCCACAGCACCAGGTTCAGGAAGCCAAACACCTGGGGGGGGGGGCAGATTTGGGGGGTTTATTGGGGGGCTGAGGGTTATTTGGGGGGTTTGAGGGTTTTTTTTAGGGTGAGTTTTGGGAAGTATGGGGAGTTACAGGAAGGTTTTGAGGTGCTGGGGGGGTCCCTGGGGGTGATGTGCGGGTGCAATTTGGGGAGATTTCGGTGATTTTGGGGTTCTCTAGGGGTTCCCGATGGTCTCTGAACCCCCAGGGCCTGGGGAGATTTGGGGGGAGTTTTAGGGGGAGTTGGGGGGGGGGGGATTTGGAGGTTTTCGGGGGGGGGTTGGGAAGACTTTCGGGGGGTTTTGAGGGGGATTTGGGGGAGTTTTGACAAGGGAGTTTGAGGTGATTTGTGCAAGTTTTGTGGGGGATTTTGGTGTTTCGGGAGGCATTTGGAAGGCTTTTGTGGGGATTTTGTGGGTCCCCGAGCCCCCCCAGACTCACCACGGAGGTGTTGAGGCCGGAGGTTCGGGGTGCCCCCAGGGCCTGGCACCGCGCCCCCGGGCGCTGGCACCCCCCGACCTGGGCCAGCACCCCCGAGGGCGCCGTGGCCGCCTTGACCTCGGCCAGCGCAGCTGCCCAGGCGCAGGAGCTGACCAGCCACAGGAAGGCCAGGGCTGCCGTCACCCCCAGGTCCTGGAAGGGCGAAAAAATTCCGAGGGTCAGGGCACCCCAAAATCGAGATGAGAGCTCCCAGACTCACCTGAGACCCCAAAACCCCTTCTGGGATCACTTGAGCCTCTCCAATCCCAGCTGAGACCCTCCCCCAAATCCTCCTTAAACATCCCCAAACCCTGCTGTAAGCACTCGAAACCCACCCAAACCTCCCCCAAATCTCATCCCAGGACCCTCAAACCCCACAAAACTGCCCGAAGCCCCCCAAATTTCACTTCAACCCCCTCCAGCCCCCCCATTCACAATGCGGGGTCCCCAGCCCCCTGTCCAGTAAGCCTGGGGGGGCCAACAGAGACCCCAAAACTGCCCTCAACCCCCCCCCAAAAACCCCTCAAACCCCTTCAGAAGACCCCAAAACCCTCCAACCCCCCCCCCAAAACCTCCCTTAAACACCCCCAAACCCCTCCATAACCACTCGAAATCCCCCCAAAACTGCCCCAAACCCCACACACCCCCCCCCCCCAAAATTTCACCCCCTCCCCTTAATACCCCCCACTCACGATGCGGGGTCCCCGGCCCCCCGCCCGGTAGGCCTGGGGGGCGAACAGGTACCCCCCGAGGGCGGCGGGGGCGTAGAGGAAGGAGCCGACCCCGACGGTGACGAAGAACTGCGCGGCCGAGGAGTGGTCACCCACCAGGAACACCCGCTCGGGGGGACCCCCCCCGCACGAGGGGGCCTCGAAATACACCTGGTGCAGCCTGGGGGAGCCCCAAATTACCTGGGGGGTGGTCTCAGGTACCCCCGGGGTAAAGTTTGGGGGTGCCCCGCTGTGATTTTGGGGGATTTTGGGAGCCCCTCGCACACCTGGTGCAGCCTGGGGGGGGACCCCAAATTACCTGGGGGGGGTGGTCTCAGGTACCCCCGGGGTAAAGTTTGGGGGTGCCCCGCTGTGATTTTGGGGGATTTTGGGAGCCCCTCGCACACCTGGTGCAGCCTAGGGGAGCCCCAAATTACCTGGGGGGGTGGTCTCAGGTACCCCCGGGGTAAAGTTTGGGGGTGCCCCGCTGTGATTTTGGGGCATTTTGGGAGCCCCTCGCACACCTGGTGCAGCCTGGGGGGGGGCCCCAAATTACCTGGGGGGGGTGGTCTCAGGTACCCCCGGGGTAAAGTTTGGGGGTGCCCCGCTGTGATTTTGGGACAGCTGGTGCAGCCTGGGGGGGCCCCGATTATCTGGGGGGGGGGTTCAAGGTATCCAAAGACCCCCCCCCCCAAGGTAAAGTTTGGGGGTGCTCCGCCCTGATTTTAGGGGGATTTGGGGAGCCCCTCTCAGATTTAAAATGCACCTGGGGCAGGGCCACAAAATTATTCCGGGATTGGGATTTAAAAGAGGAATTCAAAATTTCACTCCCAAATGCCCCAGACCCCCCCTCAAATCCCCACTTAAGCCCCCTCCCCAGCCCTTCAAAGGCCTCAATCCCCCCTCAAACCTCACCCAAACCCCCCAAAACTTCCACCCAAACTCCCTTCAAATCCCCCCGACCTCCAAATCCTCCCCCAGATTGCCCAAATTCACCCCCAATCCCCCTCCAGACTCCCCAAATCCCCCCTCAGCCCCTCCAAACTCATCCCCAATCCCCCTCCAGACCCCCCCCAAATCCCCCCCAGAACCCCCGGTGCCCCCCAGCCCCTCACCTGAAGGGGTACCCGAAGGCCACGGTGATGGGGGCGGTGCGGTTTGGGGGGGCACACTCGATGCTGAGGCGCAGGGAGCCGCTGAACCCCCCGCAGGTGGCGAAGGCGAAGATGGAGAACAACTGGGAGAGGCACTGGGGGTTACTGGGAGGGACTGGGAGGGGTTTGGGGGGCACTGGGAGGGACTGGGAGGGGTTTGGAGCAGGTGCAGGGGGGATTTGGGGGGCACTGGGGAGGGTTTGGGGGTCCTAGGGCGGTCACTTGGAGGCACTGGGAAGGGTTTGGTGGGGCTTCGGGGGTCACTGGGAGGGACTGGGAGGGACTGGAGGGGACTGGGAGGGGTTTGGGGGGCACTGGGAGGGACTGGAGGGGACTGGGAGGGGTTTGGGGGGTTACTGGGAGGGGCTATGAGGGAATTTGGGGGGGTCTGAGGGGGTTTGGGGGTCACTGGGAAGGATTGGGAGGGGTTTAGGTGAGGTTTGGGGGTCACTGGGGGTTACTGGGAGGAACTGGGAGGGGTTTGGGGGGCACTGGGAGGGACTGGGAGGGGTTTGGGGGTTACTGGGAGGGGCTGTGAGGGAATTTGGGGGGGGTCTGAGGGAGTTTGGGGGTCACTGGGAGGGATTGGGAGGGGTTTAGGTGAGGTTTGGGGGTCACTGGGGGTTACTGGGAGGGACTGGGAGGGACTGGGAGGGGTTAATGGGATACTGGGAGGGGTTATGAGGGAATTTGGGGGGGTTCTGAAGGGGCTTGAAGGGTCCCAGGGTGATTTGGGGGCATTCAGAGGGGACTTGGGGGTCGCTGGGGAGGTTTGATGGGTCACTGGGAGGAACTGGGAGGAGTCTGGGAGTTACTGGGAGGGACTGGGAGGGGTTTGGGGGTTAATGGGAATTACTGGGAGGAGTTTGGGGGGGGGTCCCAGGGGGATTTTGGGGGCTCCAAGTGGGGTTTTTGGGGGGGTTGGGGCTGATTTCAGACTTTTGGGGGTTCCGGGATGAATTTGGGGGGCTCAGGGGGAACCCTGAGGGGTCACAGGGGGGTCAGGGGGGGACACAGCTCCTCCCCCCCCCCGAAAAATCCCGGGATTATCCCGGATTATGGATGTGACCCAGATCTGGGGGGGAGGGGGAAGGGGAGGGGGCGGTTTGGGGGGTCCCAGGGTGGGGGGAGAGGATTCGGGGGAGCCAAATTTGGGGGTGAAGGGGTTTTGGGGAGGGGTCTTGGGGGGTCTGGGGGTCCCAAAAATCTCTGATGGTGTCAGGGGGAGGATTGGGGGGGTTTGAGGAGATTTTCAGAGTTCTGGGTGGGGTCTTGGGGGGGGTTAGGGTTTTTTTGGGGGGAGGGTCTCAAAGGGGTTTGCGGGGTTCCGAGGAGTTTTTGGGGTTCACGAGAGCATTTTGGGAGGCCCAGGGGGGGAGTGGGAGGGATTTTTGGGGGGGTCCTGGGTGGTTTGGGGGGGTCTTAAGGAGTTTGGGGGGTCCTGAGGAGTTTGGGGGGGGGTCCTTGGTGGTTTGGGGGGGGATTTGCCGGGAGTTCCTGAGGAGTTTTGGGGGTCCCAGGAGGGGATTTGGGGGGATTTTGGGGGGTCCCGAGGGTTTTTTTTGGGGGGCCACTCACCCACTCCAGCAGCTTGAGGAAGCCCAGGGGCTCCTTGACCACCCGGAACTGCCCCCCGGCCACCAGCTGGGGAGGGGGGGGCGCGGGGACCCTCAGGGGGGGCTCGGGGACCCCCCCCCAAATGAGGGGGAGGCCGAGACCCCCCCAAACCTCCCCAAAATCCCCCCAAAATCCCCTAAACCCCCCCCAGATCCCCTCAAACCCCCCCAAAAGGCACCCATGACCCCCCTCAAGGACAAAATTGAGGGGGGGGTCACCCCAAACCTGGCCGTGCTGACGTCATGCTGACGTCATACCCCGCCCCCCACCCATTTTGGGGGTTTTTTCGTGCCCCCCCCCCCCCTCCCCCATTGTTGCTGCATCATCATCCTCACTCCCCCTCCCCGGGATGCTGCGGCAGCGACCCCCCCCCCCAAAATGACCCCTCCCCTTTCAAGGGCATCCCCCCTCCCCAAATCCTTCCGGCGGCCACGACCCCTCCCCAAATTCAGGACCCCTCCCACTAAAATTCAAGACCCCCCCCCTCCCAAATCCCCCCCAAAAATCCACGCGCATCCCCCAGGTCCTGGAGCCCCCCCCGCTCCGAACCCACCTGGATCGCCCCAAATCTTGGAGACCCCTCCCCAAACTGAGGAGCCCCCTCCCCAAATTCAGGCCCCCTCCCCAATTCATCCGCCCACTCCCCAAAATTCAGACTCTCCCCCCTCAATCCTGACACCCCCTCTCCCAAATCCATCCCCCCCACCCAATGCAGCTGCGCCCCCCCCCTCAAATCCCCCCCGAGCCCCCTCCCCACAATTCCCCAGTTCCCCCAGTGCGGAGTGAGGGGGGGTCGCAGCCGCCCCTCACCCCCCGAGCCGGCCCGGGGGGGTTTTGCGGGGGGCTCTCGGGTGGGTTTGGCGCAGAGGGGGGGTCCCTGTGGGTTTTTTTGGGGGGGGGGTCCCCACCTGGTTCAGCACCTCCATCCTGCGGGTCCGGGAGACGCAGCGCGGCGGGGGGGGGGGGGGGAGCGGCGCGCCGCGGAACAGCCGCGGAGGGAGGGGGGGCACGCAGGGAGGAACAGCAACGCGTGCGCGGCGGGGGGAGCGAGCGGGAGCGGGAACAGCCGCCGGCGGGGGGAGGGGGGAAAGAGAAGGAACAGCGGCAACAAAGTGGAGGAAGGGCGGAAGTGACGTCATAACGAGGCAACGGGCGCCGCCATTTTGAGTGTGGGCAAGGGGAAATTTTGGGCGGGAAAAGCGGGATTCGGGGGAATTTGGAAATTTCTGAGGGGGCGACCGAGGGATTTTGAGGGGGGCTTAGGGGATTTTTGTAGGGGGTCGCACGCGGGTTAACTGGGAGCGATGAAGGGATTTATGGGGGATTACTGGGGGATTTATAGGGGGGATTTTGGGGGGGACATGGGAATTTTGGGGGGAGATCGGGAATTTTTGAGGGGGACATGTGGGGTTTTTTTTAGCGGGGGACATTGAGGATTCTGGGGTGAGTTTTTCGGATTTTGTGGCAACTTTGGGGGGATTTTGATGCAATTTTTGGGGAATTTGTGGGGTCCCACACGGATTTTTTGGTGGGGTGTCCCATTAATTCATTGTGGGTTTTTGCTTTTATTTGAATTTTTGGGGGTTCCGCCTTTTCGGGGGATATTGGGGGGGAGGGACGTCTCAACTTAATTCGGGGGGGGGAGTCCTAAAATTTTGGGAGGTTCCCCAAATTTATTAGGTGGGTCCCCAAATCCCAAATTTATTGGGGGGCGTCCTCCCCGTCCAAGATGGCGTCCAGCATCTCCTCACACATCAGCAGCGCCCGCGCCACGTGGAAACAGCCTGGAAAAACAGTGGAAAACAGGGGAAAAAACAGGGGAAAACAGGGAAAAATGCCATTCCCTGCCCTGCCCCAAATCCATCAGAGCCCCCAGACTCACCTTTGTAGGGCCCCCCCTTGATGGAGAGCGCCACGGAGCCGTCGCGGTTCAGGTACCCGAACCACTCCCCGTGCTCGGGGTCTCGGAACTGAGGGGGGATTTTGGGAATTTGGGGAATTTGGGGAGGGGGTGAGGGAGGTAAGACCCCCCCCTCAGTGTGGGAGGGTGTGGGAGATCCCCTCTCAACTAGGAGAGCCCCCCATAAAAGGGTTTTGGGGGAGCCTTAGTATGGGGAAAAGGCAATCCCAGCCCTAAAGGAGGCTTCGGGGACCCCTCCCCAAAATGGGGACCTTCCCCCCACAATTAAGAGCGTTTGGGACCCCCTCCCCCCCCAAAAATAGAGACCCTTTGGGACCACCCCCCTAATTGGAAGCCCCCCAGAACCTCCAAATTCCCCAAGACCCCAAATTCTCCCCCAAAACTCCCTCAGAACCTCCCGATTTCCCCCCGGGACCCCTCCAGGACCCCCCCCAATTTCCCCAGGAACCCAAATTTACCCTGGGACCTCCCAAATTCCCCCATTTCCCCACCAGAGACCCCAAATTTCCCCCCCCGGACCTCCCAAATCCTCCAGGGAACACCCCCCCCACCCCAAGGCCCCCCCAAAATCCCCTCATTGTCCCAAAAACCCTTCCAAATCCCCCCCCAAATTCCCCCCAAAACCCCGCCAAGATGCCGAATCTCCCCTAAATTCCCCTCAAATCTCCCCCAAATCCCCCCAGTTCCCCCCCACCTTATCGAAGGTGTACTGGGCCAGCTGCAGGAACTGGGAGATCAAACTGGGCCGGGGCTGGAAGCGCTGGGCAGCCAGGAGGGCAACCATGGCCTCGGCGTGGGGCCACCACAGCTTCATGGACCACTCCAGCTGGGAATTTGGGGGAAAAAAACGGGAATTTGGGGGAAAAAACAGGGAAACAAACAGAGGAAAAATGAGAATTTGGGGGGGGGAAAAATTGGGAGAAAATTGGGGGGAAAAAGGGGGTGAGACTGTGGGGCCACCACAGCTTCAGGGACCGCTGCAGCTGGGAACTGGGGGAAAAAAATGGTAATTTGGGAAAAAAAAGGGGAAAAAATGGGGAGGAACAGAAGGATTTGGGGTCTCAAGTGGGATTTTGAGGGTTACCTGGGTGGGATTTTGGGGTTCCCGGGTGAATTTTGGTGCCCCAGGGAGGATTTTTTGGGCTCCCAGGTGAATTTTGGGGGTCCCCAGGTGAATTTTGGTGCCCCAGGGAGGATTTTTTGGGCTCCCAGGTGAATTTTTGGGGGGTTCCCAGGTGAATTTTGGTGCCCCAGGGAGGATTTTTTTGGGCTCCCAGGTGAATTTTGGGGGTTCCCAGGTGAATTTTGGTGCCCCAGGGAGGATTTTTTGGGCTCCCAGGTGAATTTTGGGGGTTCCCAGGTGAATTTTGGTGCCCCAGGGAGGATTTTTTGGGCTCCCAGGTGAATTTTGGGGGTCCCCAGGTGAATTTTGGGGTTACCTGCGTGGGGCAGTGCCCGTCGGCGTCCAGGAAGGCGAAGAGCCCCCCGTGCTGGGGGTCCCAGCCCCATTTCAGGGGTCCCTCCACCAGCGCGGCCACGGCCCGAGCCCCCAGCTCCGCGTCCCCCCGGCGCCCCGCGAACTCCAGCAGCAGCCAGGCCGCCTCCAGGGCGTGACCTGGGGCACCCCAAAACCCGGGGGAGGCAAAAAATGGGGGGAAAGAGCGAGAAATTGGGGAAAAGCAGAAAAAACCCAGGGGGAAAAGGTCAAAAATTGGGGGGTTGCAGCCTAAAATTTGGGGTTTGTAGCCCAAAATTGGGGTTTAGGGGCCCAGAATTGGGGAGAAACCCCTCAAAAAGGGAGGAGCACAAATTTGGGGTTCCCAGCTCCTAAATTGGGCTGGTAACCCCAAAAATCAGGGTCCCAAACCCCCAAAAATTGAGCTTCCCCCTCCCCAAATTAGGATCCAACCCCTCCCAAAATCGGGATTTCCCCCCAAAACTGAGATTAAACCCCCGGAAAATTCAGCTCAAACCTCTCCAAAATTTAACCAACCCCCCCCAAAATCCGGATTTCCCCCCAAAATTGGAATCAAACCCCCTTAAAATTGGGATTTTCCCCTAAAATTCTCATCGACCCCTCCCCGAAATCGGGATCAAAACCCCCCAAAAATCAGGATTTCCCCCCAAAACCGGAATCGAATCCCCAAAACTGGAATCAAACCCCCCCCCCCCAAAATTAGGATTTCCCCCCAAAATCGGGATTGAGTATTGAATCCCCCCCCAAATCCAGATTTTCTCCCAAAATTGGAATCAACCCCTCCCCAAATTTGGGGTCCCCCCCTCACCGGGGTTCATGAGGCGCCCGAGGCTCCCCGGCAGCTCCTCCCCCTCGGGGGTGACGTTCTCCAGCACCACCGAATCCCCCCGCTGGCACCCCAAAATCAGGGGGGGACACAAATTTGGGGGGGCCCCCGGGGAGGCTCGTGGGGAAAAAGAGCCCCCGGGGGCGACTCTGGGGGTCCCGGGGTGGATTTGGGGTTCAGGGGGATCCTGAGGGAGTTTGGGAGGGGAAATTTGGGGTGTGGGTGAAGTTTTGGGGGGCGTCCCAGGGATGTTTTTGGAGTCCCAGGTACCATTTTGGATTCCCAGGTGCGATTTTTGGGGGTCCCAGGTGATATTTTGAGGGTCCCGGGGATGATTTTTGGGGTTCCAGGTGTGTTTTTGGAGGTCCCAGGTGATATTTTGGGGGTCTCAAGTGATATTTTGGGGGTCCCACCTGTGTTTTGGGGTTCCCAGGTGTGATTTGAAGGTCCCAGGTGATATTTCGGGGGTCCCAGGTGATATTTTAGGGGTCCCAGGTGTGATTTGAAGGTCCCAGGTGATATTTCGGGGGTCCCAGGTGATATTTCGGGGGTCCCTGGTGATATTTCGGGGGTCCCAGGTGATATTTCGGGGGTCCCAGGTGATATTTTGAGGGTCCCAGGTGATATTTTGGGGGTCCCAGGTGTGATTTTGGGGGTCCCAGGTATGATTTCAAGGTCCCAGATGTGATATAGGGGGTCCCAGGTGATATTTCGGGGGTCCCAGGTGATATTTTGAGGGTCCCAGGTGATATTTTGGGGGTCCCAGGTGTGATTTTGGGGGTCCCAGGTATGATTTCAAGGTCCCAGATGTGATCTAGGGGGTCCCAGGTGATATTTTAGGGGTCCCAGGTGTGATTTGAAGGTCCCAGGTGATATTTTGGGGGTCCCAGGTGATATTTCAGGGGTCCCAGGTGATATTTCAGGGGTCCCAGGTGTGATTTTGGGGGTCGCAGGTGCGTTTCTGGGGGTACCTGCAGGTGCATCAGGATGCGCCGCGCCCCCCACTCCGCCATGGCCTCGGCCTCGGGGTCGGGCTCACTTTGGGGGTCCCTCTTGGGGTCCCCCCAGAGCTGCAGCCCCACCTTCAGCACCATCATGGGCTGGGCCAGCGCCTGCTGGGGGGGGGTCCCCGAGAACCGGGGGCGCCCCAGTTCCATGGGAGCCCCCCGGGCCCAGCCCCACACGGCCAGAGCCCACTGCCGGCCCCAGGCCTGCGGGAATGGGGAGGGGGCTCAGGGGGGGCTCGGGGGGGTCCCTGGAGGGGTCTCAGGGGTATTTGGGGGAAGGGTCTTGGTGGTCTCACTCCGTACCGGGGCTCTCAGGGTTACTTTGGGGGTCTCAGGATATTTTGGGGAGGGGCCTCAGGGGTATTTTGGGAGTCTCAGGGTTATTTTGGAGATCTAAGGATTATTTGGGGAGGGGTCTTGGGGGGGGGTCTCACCCATGGGTTTCAGGGATATTTTGGAGGGTTCAGGTGTATTTTGAGGAGGGGTCCCGGGGGTCCTCACCTGGTAGCGTGACTCCCAGGGTTATTTGGGGAGGGGTCCTGGGGTTATCTATTTATTTTGGGGAGGGGTCTCACCTGGTAGCGCGGCTCCCAGGGTCATTTGGGGAGGGGTCCCGGGGTTATCTATTTATTTTGGGGAGGGGTCTCACCCGGTAGCGCGGCTCCCAGGGTCATTTGGGGAGGGGTCCCGGGGTTATTTATTTGGGGGAGGGGTCTCAGGGTAATTTGCTCATTTTGGGGAGGGGTCTCACCCGGTAGCGCGGCTCCCACGGTCATTTGGGGAGGGGTCCCGGGGTTATTTATTTTGGGGAGGGGTCTCAGGGTAATTTGCTCATTTTGGGGAGGGGTCTCACCCGGTAGCGCGGCTCCCAGGGTCATTTGGGGAGGGGTCTCAGGGTAATTTGCTCATTTTGGGGAGGGGTCTCACCCGGTAGCGCGGCTCCCAGGGTCATTTGGGGAGGGGTCCCGGGGTTATTTATTTGGGGGAGGGGTCTCAGGGTAATTTGCTCATTTTGGGGAGGGGTCTCGGGGTAATTTGCTCATTTTGGGGAGGGGTCTCACCCGGTAGCGTGGTTCCCAGGGTTATTTGGGGAGGGGTCCCGGGGTTATCTATTTATTTTGGGGAGGGGTCTCACCCGGTAGCGCGGCTCCCAGGGTCATTTGGGGAGGGGTCTCAGGGTAATTTGCTCATTTTGGGGAGGGGTCTCACCCGGTAGCGCGGCTCCCAGGGTCATTTGGGGAGGGGTCCCGGGGTTATCTATTTATTTTGGGGAGGGGTCTCACCCGGTAGCGCGGCTCCCAGGGTCATTTGGGGAGGGGTCCCGGGGTTATCTATTTATTTTGGGGAGGGGTCTCACCCGGTAGCGCGGCTCCCCCGCCGCCCGCCCCAGCTCGTCCAGCCCCAGCGCGCAGAACGCTTCGCTGTAGAAGCTGCGCTGGAGCCGCTCGGGGCTCCCGGCCCGGCTCAGCGCGAAGGCGGCGCGGGACGAGCCCGGGTGCGGCCGCACGTGGCTCTGCAGGAACTCCCCGGCTGGAAATTGGGGAGAAATCCGCGGATTTCGGGGAATTTTGGGGAGAATTTTGGGGATTTTGGGGGGGGGGGGGGAATTGGGGAGCGGCGCCCATAGAGATCAATGGGGGGCAGCACCGCCCAGCGGCCGAATGGGGAATTGCGGGCGTTGAGATCGGCGAGGGGATTTGGGGGAAATCGGCGAAAATTCGGGAGATTTGGGGGAAATTCGGGAGATTTGGGGGAATTTCGGGAGATTTGGGGGAATTTCGGGGAATTTCAGGAAATTCCGGGGAATTTCGGGGAATTTCGGGGGGAAAAAAATGGGGACTTTGAGGGGAAATTGGAGTGGTGGAGAAAGGGGGGGAACTGCACCCATAGAGATCAGCGCGGGGAAGTGGAGCTGGAAATGCCCAGCTGGAATTGGGGGAATTTTGGGGAATTTAGGGAATTTCGGGGTGAAAAAAAAAAAAAAAAAGGGGAACCCCGACCGTAGAGACCAATGGGGGAACTGGAGAAAAACTGGGGGAGGGGATTGGGGGAAGGAAAAAGGGGGAATTGAACCCAAAATGGGCAAAGGGGGAGGTCAATGGGAGGCGATGCGGGAAATTTGGGGGAAAAATCCTGGGAATTTGGGGAAATCGAGGACCGGGAAAAAGGGCGGAAGCGCCCCCCAAAACGGGGAATTGGGGGGGCCTGCCCCCACAGCCCCTCCATATCCCACCCCGCAGCCCCCCCCCGACCCCCGCCCCACCTTTCCGCGCCGCCTCCAGCAGCTCGGGCCGGCGGAACCGGGGCACGCTCCGGTACAGGCGGGAGTAGACCCAGATCTGGGGGGGTCGGGGGGGGTTCAGGGGGGTTCGGGGGGGGTCCTCGGACCCCCCCCAGCCCCCGCCGCACGCCCCCAGCCCCACACGGACCTGGCGGCCCTGCAGCCACACGAATTTGGTGTCGTCGTAGACGGAACCGTCGCGGCTCAGGCAGGAGAAGAAACCCCTGGGGGTGGGGGGGACAGGGGGGGAGTTTGGGGGTCCGAGGGGCGCTCGGGTGGGGGGTTTCGGGGTCCCTTCTGGAGGGGGGGGGTACACGGGGGTCCTGGGTGTCCACTGTGGGAATGTGGGGAGCACTTGGGGGGGGCGCTCGGGGGTCCTGGGCTGATCTTTGGGACTCTGTGGGGGAAAATTGGGGGTCCCAGAACTCGGAGTCCCCCATGGGGATGTGGGGGGCACTTGGGGGGGGTCTCTGGGGGTCCCAGGGGGGGTCCCCGCCCCTCACCCGTGCTCGGGGTCGTGCGAGTGCCGCTCCCAGAACGCCACGGCCGCGTCCAGCTCGGCCCCGACGCGGCTCCGCCAGGCGCGGAGCTGCTCCATGGCTGGGGAGGGGGCGGCCCGTGGGACCCCAGACCCACAAATAACCCACAGAAACTCCCCAGACCCACAGAAACTCCCCCAGACCCACATTAAACTCCCCAGACCCACAGAAACTCCCCCAGACCCACATTAAACCCCAACCCCGACCCGCCCTTGGAGCACCCAGACCCACAGATACCCTCCCCAGGCCCACCCGTGGGACCCCAGACCCACAAATACCCCCTTGGCCCAGAGAACCCCCTCCCCAGACCCACAGAAACTCGGTCTCAGATTTCCCCCCACACCCCAGGGGTCCCCATGGACACCCCCAGACCCCCATAGGGGTCCCCAAAATCCTCCCCGGTCCCACCCCGGGGGTCTCCACGGACCCTCAGCCCCTCCCCAACCCCCAGACCCCCCCCAGACCCCTTCTGGGGTCCCCAAAACCGCCCCCCCCCCGACCCCGGACCCACCGCGGCCGCTGCCCAGTCACGAGACCTCGCGACAAGGCCCCGCCCCCTTCCTGACCTCGCCACGCCCCCTCCCTTAGCCCCGCCCCCGCGGTGGGGCCACGCCCCCAGACCCAAAATGGGGGCGGTTCAAAGGGGCTGGAGACCCCCAAAGTGACCCCCAGGACCCCAAAGTGAACCCCCAGGACCACAAAGTAACCCCCAGACCCAAATTCTTCCCCCGACACCCAAAATCCGGGGGGGCCCAGAGCAGCCCCAGCCCCCCCCAATTTCCCCCCCCCCCCAATTGGAGGGCTCCAGACCCCTCCCCAATCCAGCCCCCCCCCCCCAATTTGATTAACTTTTAACTCCAAAAAAATGTCTTTTTTTAATTTTCAAAATAGCACAAAAACGACGGACACAACACTCGGGGAGGGGGGGGGGGAGGGGTCGGGGGGGGCGTTTTTCCCCTCCCCCCCCACTATGATACACTGGGGGTCCCCCCTCCCCCTCCCCCCACCCCCGGGGGGGGGTCTGTACAGGGTGGGGGAGGGGTCCCGAGGGGGGATTTGGGGGGGGGGAGGGGAGGGGGGAGGGGCAGCGTTGTACAAAACTTTTCATTCCAGCAACTGCAACAGGTAAAAAAAAAGCCCCCCCCCCGACCCCCCCCCCCCGAGGCGAGGGGACCCCAAAACCCCCCCCCCAAAAAAAATCCCCCGGGGATGGCGGGGGGGGGGGGGGGGGTCCCGGGATTTTTTTTTTGGGGGGTGGGTCCCGGGGGTCCTTCACTGCCCTTCAGCCTTGGGCTTCTTTGGAGCGGATTTCCTGGAGGGGAGGGGGGAATTTGGGGAGGGGGTGATGGAGACCCCTCCTCAAAACAGCCCCAAAAATCCTCCTAAAAACCCCAAATCCCCAGTGCAGCCCCCCCAGGACCCCCCAAACCCCTCTATACCCACCCAGCCCCCCAAAACCAGACCCATGGACCCCCCCGGACCCTCAAAATCCCCCAGCCCCCTCAAAACAACCCACAGCACCCCAAAAGAGCCCCCAGACCCCCAATTCCTCCCCAAACCACATTGACAGACCCCCCCAGGATCCCCAAAAGAGCCCCCAGACCCCCAAAGCAGACCCACAGACCTCCCCATGCCCCTCAAAACCACCCCCAGCCCCCCCACAAGAGCCCCCCAGGACCCCCAAGCCCCCCACTCACAGGTCGGGGGACGCCAGCGGCCGTTTGCTGCCCGGTTTCCCGGCGCCTCCGTCCTTGCTCGACTCTGGGCGGGTTTGGGGGGGACATCAGGGGGTGGGAGAGACCCCCAGGTGTCTGCAGCACCCCCCCCAACAGGTGTGTGCAGCCCCCAGACTCATTTCAGAGCCCCCAGCCCCACCTCATAGCCACCGCACCCGCATGGCCGGGCTGTAACCATTGTCATTGTGGGTGGGTGACAAGGGGACAATCCCATTGGCACAGCCTCACCAGGTGTGTGTAGCCCCCAGACCCATTCCAGAGCCCCCAGACTCATTCCAAAGCCCCCAGCCCCACTTGGGAGCCCCCAGACCCACTCGACAACCACCGCACCTGCATGGCGGGGCCGCGGCCCTCGTGGTCAGAGACCCTCACGCCACTCCTGGCTCTGTCCACGCTCACTCCCACAGGCTCCCCCAGGTGTGGGGCAGCCCCCAGACCCATTCCAGAGCCCCCAGACCCATTCCGGAGCCCCCAGACTCACCTTGCAGCCACCGCACCTGCGTGGCGGGGCTGTAACCCTTGTCCTTGGCAGGGTGGGGGACAGTCCCACACTCACCTGCCCAGCCCCACAGAGCCCCCCCAGGTGCGTGCAGCCCCCAGACCCATTTCAGAGCCCCCAGACTCATTCCGGAGCCCCCAGACTCACCTTGCAGCCACCGCACCTGCGTGGCGGGGCCGTAGCCCTTGTGGTCAGAGACCCTCACGCCACTCCTGGCACTGTCCACGCTCACTCCCATAGGCTCCCCCAGGTGTGGGGCAGCCCCCAGACCCATTCCGGAGCCCCCAGACCCATTCCGGAGCCCCCA
>NC_080709.1:0-65965 GCF_015227805.2 Hirundo rustica
CGGCGCTGCACCACCTCAGGTGAGCTGCCTGTGTCACCTGTGTGTGTGTGTTACCTGTGTGTGTGTGTGTCACCTGACCTGTGTCACCTGGGGACCTCCCAGTCCATCCCAGTCCATCCCAGTATCCCCAGTTTATCCCGGTTTATCCGGTTCCCGCAGCTCCCTGCGCTCCCTGGATCTCTCCGGAAATTCCCGTTCCAGCCCCGGGCGGTTCCGGGCTCTGCTGGAGGGCGGCGCTGCCGGGATGTCGCATCCTGGGCCTGGACGAGCCCCAGCAGTGATTAATTAAATTATATTAATTAATTTAATTAATTAAAATAAATAAATAAAATAAAATAAATTAATTTGTCGTTTCCCATGGATTCGGGGTTTTTTCTGGGTTGTTCCTGGCACTGCCGGGATGTCGCATCCTGGGCCTGGAGGAGTCCCAGCAGTGATTAATTAAATTATATTAATTAATTTAATTAATTAAAATAATTAAATTAAATTAAATTAAATTGTCGTTTTTCCATGGATTTTGGGGTTTTTCTGTGTCGCATCCTGGGCCCGGAGGAGCCCCGGGAGTTAATTTAAAATAAAATAAAATAAAATAAAATAATAAATATATATATACACACACATAAAAATCAAATAAAATAAATTAAAAATAAAAATAAAATAAAATAAAAATTATATATAGATATAAAAATAAATAAAATAAAATATACATAAAAATCAAAGAAAAATAATATAAAATTTAAAAATATAAAATAAAAGCAAAAATAAAAATATAAATTAAAAATATATAAATAAAATAAAAAAGAAAATATGAAATAAAATATAAAAATAAAAAAAAATAAATTATATACCACACATAAAAATTAAAACAAATAATAAATAAAAAAAAGTAAAGAAAAAATCCCAAGTCCCCAAATCCCCAAATCCCCAATCCCCAAATCCCGAATCCAAATCCCCAAATCCCAACTCCGGGTCGGGGTCGCTCCCGAAAGCCCGCGGCTCCTCCTCTCCAAAATGGATTTTATATGGGATTTTGGGGGGAAAATCCGGGAATTCCGGGAAAAGCTCCGGCTGGACTCGGGGCGGATTTGGGATCGCTCAGGGGATTCCCAGGGAGTGCTCAGGGAATTCCCAGGATCGCTCAGGGAATCCCAGGGATCGCTCAGGAATTCCCAGGGATCACTCAGGGAATTTCCCAGGGATCGCTCAGGGGATTCCCAGGGATCGCTCAGGGAATTCCCAGGGATTGCTCAGGGGATTCCCAGGGATCGCTCAGGAAATTCCCGGGATTGCTCAGGGAATTCCCAGGGATTGCTCAGGAAATTCCCAGGGATTGCTCAGGAAATTCCCGGGATTGCTCAGGGAATTCCCAGGGATTGCCTCAGGAAATTCCCGGGATTGCTCAGGGAATTCCCGGGGATTGCTCAGGAAATTCCTGGGGATCGCTCAGGGGATTCCCGGGGATTCGCTCAGGGAATTCCCAGGGATTGCTCAGGGGATTCCCAGGGCGTTCCTGCCGGAATTCCGTGGAATTCCCGGGATTCCGGGATCGGGAGAAGTTCCAGGTGGATTTGGGGCGGGATCGGGGCGGATTTGGAAATCTGGGAAAGCTCAGGGAATTCCCAGGGTTTTCCTGCTGGAATTCCGTGGAATTCCCGGAATTCCGGGATCGGGAGAAGCTCCCCGGGGGGCTCCAGGTGGATTTGGGGTGGGATTGGAGCGGATTTTGGGCGGAACGCGGTGGATTTGGGAATCCTGGGGAAGCTCAGGGAATTCCCCGGGGGTTTCCTGCCGGAATTCCGCAGAATTCCGTGGAATTCCGGGCTCACTTCTGGAACTGCTGGAGCGGGTAGTGCCCCCCAGGGGGGCTCCAGGTGGATTTTGGGTGGGATTGGAGCGGATTTGGGGCGGAACGCGGTGGATTTGGGGACTGCTCAGGGAATTCCCGGGGTTTCTCCTGCCGGAATTCCGCGGAATTCCATGGAATTCCGGGCTCACTTCTGGAACTGCTGGAGCGGGTAGTGCTCCCCGTAGGTCTCCAGGTGCCGCTCCAGCTGCTCCCTGCTGCTGCCGCAGCCTTCGGCGGCATCTCCCGGTAGACGTCGGAGAAGAGCAGCTGCGGCGGCGGCTTCGGCTCGCGCTCCGCCTGCTCGAACGCCTCCAGCACCTGCCGGGATTCCCGGGAATTCCGCACCTCCGCAGCCCCCGGGATCCCGGGGTTCGGCCCCCGAAACGGCGGCGGTTTTCCCGGGTTCCTGCCCGGAAATTTCCTACCCAGGAAATCCCCGAATTTCCCACCCGAAATCCCCAAAATTTCCCACCACAAATCCCAGGGATCCTCCCCCAAAATCCCAAGGATTTCTCTCCTTAAATCCCAAAGATTTCTCTCCTTAAATCCCAAAGATTTCTCTCCTTAAATCCCAAAGATTTCTCTCTCTAAATCCAAGGATTCTCTCCCTAAATCCCAAAGATTTCTCTCCTTAAATCCCAAAGATTTCTCTCCTTAAATCCCAATATTTCTCTCTCTAAAATCCCAAGGATTTCTCTCCCTAATCCCAAAGATTTCTCTCTCTAAATCCCAAGGATTTCTCTCCCTAAATCCCAGGGATTTCTCTCCCTAAATCCCAAGGATTTCTCTCCTTAAATCCCAAAGATTTCTCTCCTTAAATCCCAGGGATCCTCCCCCAAAATCCCAAGGATTTCTCTCCCTAAATCCCAAGGATTTCTCTCTCTAAATCCCAAGGATTTCTCTCCCTAAATCCCAAAGATTTCTCTCCCTAAATCCCAAGGATTTTCCCCCAAAAATCCCAAAGATTTTTCCCCCAAAACCCTCAAGGATTTTTCCTCAAAAACCCTCGGGATTTTTCCCTAAACCCTCAGTAATTTCTCTCCCAAGATCCCAAGGATTTTTCCCCAAAATCTCAATTATTTCCCCCAATCCCCCTGGGATCTTCGCACCACCCCAAAACATTGGGAATTCTCCCGAAAGCACCGCCCGAAAACAAAACTTCGGGAATTCTCCCCAAATCCCGGGAATTCTCCCCAAAACCCCTGGAATTCTCCCCCCAGAACGCCGGGAATCTCTCCCCCAAGAACCAGGAATTCCCCCAAAACCCCAAGGAATTCTCCCTAAGCCCTAGGAATTCTACCCCAAATCCCAGGAATTCTCCCCCAAACACTGGGAATTCTCCCAAAACCCCAGGAATTCTCCCCCAAACCCTGGGAATTCTCCCCCCAAACCCCAGGAATTCTCCCCCGAACCCGGGAATTCCCCCCCGAACCCCAGGAATTCTCCCCCAAACCCCAGGAATTCTCCCCCAAACCCCGGGAATCCTCCCCCAAACCTTGGGAATTCTCCCCCAACCCTGGGAATTCTCCCCCAAATCCCAGGAATTCTCCCCCGAATCCTGGGAATTCTCCCCCAAACGCTGGGAATTCTCCCCCAAGAACCAGGAATTCTCCCACAAGCACCAGGAATTCTCCCCCAAATGCTGGGAATTCTCCCCCAAGAACGAGGAATTCTCCCCCAAACCCCGGGAATTCTCCCCCGAATCCTGGGAATTCTCCCCCAAACGCTGGGAATTCTCCCCCAAACCCTGGGAATTCTCCCCCAAACCCGGGAATCCTCCCCCGAACCCCGGGAATTCCGCCCCCGCACCATTTTTTCGGGAATTCTTCCTCCAGGCCTTCTCCTGCGCCTCGTCCCACCACTGGCGCCGCGCCATGTAGTGCCGCAGGCGGGAGATGGGGTGTGATCCTGCTTGTCCCAGTAATTCACCTCGTCCACGGAGCGGTACGCCGAGCTGTCGTCGCTCGTGCTGTGGTGCCCGATCCTGGAAAAAATGGGAAAAAATCCAGGGGAAAATCCAGGGAAAAATCCAGGGGTGAAAACGGGAAAAATCCAGGGAAATTGGGGAAAATCCAGGGGAAAAACGGGGGAAAATGGGGAGAAGAATGCAAGGGAATGCGGAGCTGTTGTTCGCTCGTGCTGTGGTGCCCGATCTTGGGGGGAAAACGGGGAAAATCCAGGGGAAAATCCAGGGGAAAAACGGGAAAAATCCAGGGGAAATTGGGGGGAAAAATCCAGGGGAAATTGGGGAAAAATCCAGGGGGAAAACGGGGGAGAATGCAAGGGGAGAGCGGAGCTGTCGTCGCTCGCTGCTGTGGTGCCCGATCCTGGGGGAAAAAACGGTGGAAAATCCAGGGAAAAATGGGGAAAATCCAGGGGAAAAATGGGAAAAAAACGGGAAAATCCAGGGGAAAAAACGGGAAAAATCCAGGGGAAATTGGGGAAAAATCCAGGGGAAAACCGGGGAGAATGCAAGGGAGCACCAAGCTGTCGTCGCGCTCGTGCTGTGGTGCCCGATCCTGGAAAAATGGGAAAAAAAGTGGAAAATCCAGGGGAAAAATGAGAGAAAATCCAGGGGAAATTGGGGAAAAAGCCATTGGAAATTGGGGAAAATGGGGAGAATGGGGGGGGGGGAAATTCCTGGGAAAAGCAAAGGGGCTGGGGGAATTCTGGGGGAGAAGTGAGGGGGGGGGTTTCGGGAATCCAGGGGAAAGTGAAGTGTTCCTTTTTAAATTCAGGGCAAAGCACAGGTTTTTTCAAGAATTTCAGGGGGGGAGAAAATCGATTTTTTTTCCAGGAATTCAGAGAAATCGATTTTTTCCTGGAATTTCGGGGAAAATCTAATTTTTTTCAGGTATTTCCAGGGCAAACCCTTTTTTTTTTCCAGGAATTTCAGAGAAGAAAATCAATTTATTTCCAGGAATTTCAGAGAAAATCCTTTTTTTTTTTTTCAGGAATTTCAGGGGCAAACCCATTTTTTTTCAGGCATTTCAGGGGGAAAGGAAAATCGATTTTTCTTTTCTTCAGGAATTTCAGGGAAAAAATCTATCTTTTTTCGGGAATTTCAGGGAAGATTGAGTGATTTTTTTTAGGAAATTCAATAAAAATCGGATTTTTTCCCAGAAAATTCAATAAAAAATCGATTTTTTTTCTCCAAGGAAATTCAATAAAAATCTTTTTTTTTTTTTTTTCCGGGAATTTCAGAGAAGTCGATTTTTTTTTTCCAAAAATTTCAGGGAAAATCGATTTTTTTTTTTTTCGGGAATTTCAGGGGCAAACCCATTTTTTTTTCAGGAATTTCAGGGAAAATCGATTTTTTTTTCCCGGGAATTTCAGAGAAGAGTAATTTTTTTTTAGGAAACTCATAAAAATCCATTTTTTTTTCCCCCAAGGAAATTCAATAAAAATCCTAATTTTTTTCCCGAGAATTTCAGATAAAATCAATTTTTTTTTCCCAAAAATTTCAGGGAAAATCTAATTTTTTTCCCAGGAATTTCAGAACCCCCCCCCGACTTTTCCCGGGCCTCGGAGGGGCGGATCCGTGGTTTTTTCGGGGGCGCACCGGTAGGTCATGGCCTCGATGAGGAAGGGCTGGTTCTCGGCCACGGCGCGGCGCCGCGCCTCCCTCGTGGCGTTTGTACACGGCGAAGACGTCGTTGCCGTCCAAGCGGATGGAGAGCAGCCCCGTAGCCCGGGCCCCGCGCCGCTGCCGGGGAGAAATCCCCGGAAATCCCGTCGGATCCGGGGGAAAATCACAAAAACACCCCGTCGGATTCCCGGGAAATACCAAAAACCCCCGTCGGATTCCCAAAAATCCCGTCGGATTCGGAGGAAAAATCCCAAAAAAACCCCCTCGGATTCCGGGGGAAATCACAAAAACCCCATCAGATTCCCAGGAAAATACCAAAAAAATCCCGTCGGATTCCGGGGGAAAAATCACAAAACCCCCATCGGATTCCCAAGAAAATCCCCAAAAATCCCGTCAGATTCCCAAAAAAATCCCATCGGATTGCAGGGAAAAATCCCAAACACCCCGTCAGATTCCAGAGAAAATCACAAAAATCCCATCGGATTCTGAAAAAAATCCATCCCATCGGATTGCGGGGAAAAATCCCAAAAACCCCGTCGGATTCCCAGGAAAATACCAAAAAAAATCCCGTCGGATTCCGGGGAAAAAAACACCACAAAAAATCCCATCGGATTCCGGGGAAAAAAATCCCAAAAATCCCGTCAGATTCCCAAACACCCCGTCGGATTCTGGGGAAAATCACAAAAAATCCCATCGGATTCCAGGGAAAATCCCAAAAAATCCCGTCGGATTCCGGGGAAAAAAACCAAAAAAATCCCATCGGATTCCCAAAAACCCTGTCGGATTCCGGTGAAAATCACAAAAATCCCATCAAATTCCAGGGAAAATCACAAGAATCCCGTCAGATTCTGAAAAAATCCCGTCGGATTCGCAGGAAAATCCCAAAAAAAATCCTGTGGGATTCCGGGAAAAAAATCCCAAAAGTCCTGTCGGATTCCAGGGAAAATCCCCAAAACCCCCGTCAGATTCCGGGGAAAAATCCCGTCAGATTCCGGAAAAAATCCCAAAAAACTTGTTGGATTACAGGGAAAAATCCCCAAAACCCCGTCGGATTCCGGGAAAAACCCAAAAAACCCCCAGATTCCCCCCGATTTTTTCCAGAATTTCCATTTTTTCCCCCTTTTTTCCCATTTTCCCCATTTTTTCCCCAATTCCCCCTTTTCCCACCGATCCCGTGCCCCTGGCACTGCTCCGAGGTGGGCGTGGGATGGATGGAGATGGCAAACCCCAGATTTTCCCCGATTTCTCCCGATTTTTCTGGGGGTTTTTTCAGTTTTTTCCCATTTTTTTCCCCCAAATTCCCGTTTTTTTCCCATTTTTTCCCCCTTTTCCCGTTTTCCCCCACCGATCCCGTCGCCCCGTTACTGCTCCGAGGTGGGCGTGGAGATGGCGTAGCCGTTGTTGCGGCAGAAAGAAGACCACGGGGCACTCGAGGGTGGCGGCGAAGTTGAAGCCGGCGTGAGCGTCGCCCTCGCTGGCCGCCCCCTCCCCGAAATAGCAGACCACCGCCCGGCTGGCGTCCGCGCGCGCTTGATGGCGTAGGCCGCGCCCACGGCTGCGGGGAAATCCGGGAATCCGGGGGGAAATTCCCTCAGGGATTGAGGGGGAAATTCACTCAGGGATTGGGGGGGAAATTCCCTCAGGGATTGGGGGAAATTTCCCTCAGGGATTTGGGGAAAAAATGAGGGAGGGGTTTGGGGAAATTCCCTCAGGGATTTGGGGTGAAATGAGGGGAATTTGGCGTCCGCGCGCTTGATGGCGTAGGCCGCACCCACGGCTGCGGGAAAATCCCGGGAATCCGGGGGAAAATTCCCTCAGGGATCGGGGGAAATTCCCTCGGGGATTGGGGGGGGAAATTCCCTCAGGGATTTGGGGGAAATTCCCTCAGGGATCGGGGGAAATGAGCGGAATTGAGGGGACAATGAGGGGAATTTGGCGTCCGCACGCGCTTGATGGCGTAGGCCGCGCCCACGGCTGCGGGGAAAATCCGGGGGGAAATTCCCTCAGGGATGTGGGGAAATTCCCTCAGGGATTTGGGGAAATTCACTCGGGGATCAGGGGAAATTCCCTCGGGGGTTTGGGGTGAACGAGGGGAATTTGGCGTCCGCGCGCTTGATGGCGTAGGCCGCGCCCACGGCTGCGGGGAAACCCCCGGGAATCCGGGGGGAAATTCCCTCAGGGATCGGGGGAAATTCCCTCAGGGATTTGGGGGAAATTCCCTCGGGATTTGGGGGAAATTCCCTCAGGGATCGGGGGAAATTCCCTCAGGGATTGGGGAGGAAATTCCCTCAGGGATTGGGGGGGAAATTCCCTCAGGGATTGGGGGAAATTCCCTCGGGGATTTGGGGGTGAAACGAGGGGAATTTGGCGTCCGCGCGCTTGATGGCGTAGGCCGCGCCCACGGCTGCGGGGAAATCCCGGGATTCCGGGGGGAATTCCCTCAGGGATTGGGGGAAATTCCCTCGGGGGTTTGGGGAAATTCCCTCAGGGATCGGGGGGGAAATTCCCTCAGGGATCGGGGGAAATTCCCTCAGGGATTCGGGGGAAATTCCCTCAGGGATCGGGGGAAATTCCCTCAGGGATCGGGGGAAATTCCCTCAGGGATCGGGGGAAATTCCTTCAGGGATGGGGGGGAAAAGGAGGGGAATTTGGGGGGAAATTCCCTCGGGGATTTGGGGGGGAAAAATGAGGAGAATTTGGGGGGGGAATGGGAATTTGGGGAAGGGGAGAGGGAGGTGGGAGAGGGCGGGGACAGGTGACACAGAACAGGACAGGGGACACAGATCAGGACAGGTGACACAGAACAGGACAGGTGCCAGGTGACACAGAGCGGGGCCAGGTGACACAGAACAGGACAGGTGACACAGAGCAGGACAGGGGACACAGAGCAGGACAGGCGGCAGGTGTCGGTGCCAGGTGCCGGGCCGGGCGGCACAGAGCAGGGACAGGTGACACAGGACAGGTGACACATAACAGGACAGGTGACACAGGACAGGTGACACAGAGCAGGGACAGGTGGCACAGCTCAGGACAGGTGACACAGGACAGTGACACAGATGAGGACAGGTGGCACGGCACGCACCTTGCGGGATCTGCGTGGCCAGCGGGGACGAGATGGTGACGAAGTGGCGCTCGGGCAGCCGTAGTGCACCGGCATCTGCCGCCCCTTGCCGGGTCACGCGCGTTGCCGTAGCACACTGCGCCATGAACAGCTCCAGCGGGTACCCGCGGTACAGCAGCACACCTGGGGACACCTGCGTCACACCTGGGCACACCTGGGGACACCTGAGCTACACCTGAGCTACACCTGTGTGACACCTGCGACCTCCCCAGGAACCATGAACAGCTCCAGCGGGTACCCGCGGTACAGCAGCACACCTGGGGACACCTGCGTCACACCTGGGCGCACCTGGTGACACCTGCGTCACACCTGGGGACACCTGGGGACACCTGAGCTACACCTGAGCTACACCTGAGCTACACCTGTGTCACCGGGGTTACACCTGCGTCACACCTGGGGGCACCTGGGGACACCTGAGCTACACCTGGGGACACCTGTGTGACACCTGCGTCACACCTGGGGACACCTGGGGACACCTGCGTCACACCTGGGCACACCTGGGGACACCTGCGTCACACCTGGGCACGCCTGAGCTACACCTGAGCTACACCTGTGTGACACCTGTGACCTCCCCAGGAACCATGAACAGCTCCAGCGGGTACCCGCGGTACAGCAGCACACCTGGGGACACCTGCGTCACACCTGGGGGCGCCTGGGGGCACCTGCGTCACACCTGGGCACACCTGAGCTACACCTGAGCTACACCTGCGTCACCGGGGTTACACCTGTGTGACACCTGTGACCTCCCCAGGAACCATGAACAGCTCCAGCGGGTACCCGCGGTACAGCAGCACACCTGGGGACACCTGCGTCACACCTGGGCACACCTGGGCACACCTGAGCTACACCTGTGTGACACCTGGGGACACCTGCATCACACCTGGGGGCGCCTGGGGACACCTGGGGACACCTGGGGACACCTGCGTCGCACCTGTTCCACCCGTCTCTCACCTCTCTCCCCTGTACCCGTGTCCCTCCCCTGCCCCAGGTGTGCCTCACCTGTCTCACCTGTCCCAGGTGTGCCTCACCTGTCTCACCTGCCCCAGGTGTCCCTCCCCTGCCCCAGGTGTGCCTCACCTGTCTCACCTGCCCCAGGTGTGCCTCACCTGCCTCCCGGTACTGCCCGAAGACGAGGTCGGAGGCGTCGAGCGCGGCGGCGCTGCCCACGTGCGTCCCCTCCTCGCCGTAGTTGGTCATGTAGAAGGAGATCCGGCCCTGGAGCAGCGCCAGGTGAGCTCAGGTGAGCCCAGGTGAGCCCAGGTGAGCTCAGGTGAGCCCCAGGTGAGCCCAGGTGAGTTCAGGTGAGCCCAGGTGAGCCCAGGTGAGCTCCAGGTGAGCTCCAGGTGAGCTCAGGTGAGCCCAGGTGAGCCCCAGGTGAGCTCCAGGTGAGCCCAGGTGAGCCCAGCTGAGTCCCAGGTGAGCCCAGGTGAGCCCCGGCCATACCTGGCGCTGGGACTCGTACAGGATCCGGTCCATGGTGTTGAGCAGCGTCATCGTCCTGTAGAGCTTCAGCACCTGTTCCTTGGGCAGCTGTGGGGACAGGTGTGGCACCTGAGGGACACCTGGGGGACACCTGGGCAGGTGTGGGGACGGGTGTGGCACCTGAGGGACACCTTAGGGACACCTGAGGGACACCTGGGCAGGTGTGGGGACAGGTGTGTGACACTGAGGGACACCTGGGCAGGTGTGGCACCTGTCCCGTGTCACCTGTCTCCTCTCACCTGTCCCAGGTGTGTCACCTGTGTGTCACTTGTCCTGTGTGTGTCACCTGTCCCAGGTGTATCCCCTGTGTGTCACCTGTGTGTCACCTGTCCCGTGTGTGTCACCTGTCCCGTGTCACCTGTCCCCTGTGTGTCCCGTGTGTGTCCCGTGTGTGTCCCCTGTGTGTCACCTGTCCCAGGTGTGTCCCCTGTCCTGTGTCACCTGTCCCGTGTGTGTCCCCTGTCCCCTGTGTGTCACCTGTCCCAGGTGTGTCCCCTGTCCTGTGTCACCTGTGTCCCCTGTCCCCAGTGTGTCCCCTGTCCCAGGTGCGTCCCCTGTCCCGTGTCACCTGTCCCCTGTGTGTCACCTGTCCCGTGTCACCTGTCCCCTGTGTGTCCCGTGTGTGTCCCGTGTGTGTCCCGTGTGTGTCCCCTGTCACCTGTGTGTCACCTGTCCCAGGTGCGTCCCCTGTCCTGTGTCACCTGTGTCCCTGTCCCCTGCGTGTCACCTGTCCCAGGTGCGTCCCCCGGCTCACCTGGGGGTCCTCGGAGGGGCGCAGCACCTGTCCCTGCCGGTCCATCACGCGGTACACCGGGATCCCGGCCAGCACCTGCGGCTGGATGAACTCCAGGCGCTCGGCGAACTCGGCCGAGGCTCCCGGGAACTGCGGCCGCTCCTCGGGGGACTCCTGCGGGACCGGGGACCCCAAAAACACCAAAAACTGACCCCAAAAACTGACCCGAAATCACCCCAAAAACTGACCCAAAATCACCACAAAACTGACCCAAAACTGACCCAAAACCGCCCCAAAAAGGGACTCCTGCGGGACCGGGACCCCAAAAACACCCGAAAACTGACCCAAAACTGACCCGAAACTGACCCAAAATCACCGCAAAACTGACCCAAAACTGACCCCAAAAATCCCAAAAACTGACCCCAAAAAATCCCAAAAACTGACCCAAAAACTGACCCCAAAAACTGACCCAAAACTGACAGCAAAAAACCCCGAAAACTGACCCAAAACTGACCCAAAATCACCCCCAAAAACTGACCCAAAACTGACCCCAAAAACTGACCCAAAACTGACCCAAAAAACCCCAAAACTGACCCAAAACTGACCCGAAACTGACCTGAAATCACCCCAAAAACTGACCCAAAACTGACCCAAAACTGACCCGAAATCACCCCAAAAACTGACCCAAAACTGACCCAAAACCACCCCAAAAAGGGACTCCTGCGGGACCGGGGACCCCAAAACCCGAAAACTGACCCCAAAAAATCCCAAAAACTGACCCAAAACTGACCCCAAAACCCCGAAACTGACCCAAAACCACCCCAAAAAACGCCAAACTGACCCAAAACTGACCCAAAACCGCTCCAAAAAGGGACACCGGGATCAGGGACATCGGGACATCGGGACACCGGGATATCGGGACATCGGGATATCAGAATATCGGGATACCGGGACATCGGGACATCGGACACGGGGACATCGGGATATCGGGATATCGGGACACGGGGACATCGGCACATCGGGACACCGGGACAGCGGCACATCGGGACACCGGGACATCACGGGGCACAGCCGGGGCGGGACAGGGGCGCTCGCAGAGGGGACGCGGCCCCCCGGTGCCCCCCCGGTGTCCCCCGGTGTCCCCCGGTGTCCCCCGATGTCCCCCCGGTGCCCCCCCGATGTCCCCCCGATGTCCCCGCGGTGTCCCCCGATGTCCCCCGGTGCCCCCTCGGTGTCCCCCCGATGTCCCCCGATGTCCCCCGGTGTCCCCCGATGTCCCCCGGTGTCCCCCCGGTGTCCCCCGATGTCCCCCCGATGTCCCCCGGTGCCCCCTCGGTGCCCCCCCGGTGTCCCTCGATGTCCCCCGGTGTCCCCGCGGTGTCCCCCGGCCTCGCTCACCGCCGTCCCCAGCAGCCGCCTCACGATCGGCCCCGGGAGCCGCCGCCGCCATCGCAGCGCCCTCAGCGCCGCCATCTTCCCCGGGGGGCGTGGCCGCGCGGGGCGCCGGGCGCCGATTGGCCGCGGGCGGGGCGGCGGCGCTGATTGGCCGCGCGCGGGGGGCGGTGGCGGCGGCGGCGCCTGATTGGCTGCGCGCGGGGGGCGCTGGCGGCGGGGGGAGGCCACGCCCATATCGGTTGACCACGCCCACTAATTAGCATAATCCGCTGCACGGGGGCGTGGCTGTGCCTGATCCCGCCCTCTAATTATCATAAATTAACATACAGCGTGGGGGGTGAGTGGCCCCGCCCTCTAATTATGTAAATATCCCACCTATGGAGGGTCATGGCCTGGTCACGCCCCCTAATTACCATAAAATTAGCATACATTGTGCGCTGTGCTGATCCCACCCCCTAATTAACATAAATATCGGCGTACACGTGCCCGGCCCCGCCCCTCAATTACCATAAAATTACCATGCACCGCCTCTGCACACCCTAATTAGCATAAATTACCGTACCGCGTCCCGAGGCCACGCCCCCACAGGTAAAGGTGGGCGGTGCCTCGGCCCCGCCCCTTGAGTGACATCGGGGGGGCTTCTCCCGGCCGCCCCCCCCCCCAACCCAAAATCCCCTTCCCCACCGTGTGACCCCTCCCCTCCCCTATCGCGACATGGCGCCCCCGCCCCTCCCCTATCGCGACATGGCGCCCCGCCCTCTCCCCAAAGCACACGGGGGTCGTGGGGGGGGGGGGGTCGTGGCGGCGGGGGGGGGGGGTGTCCCTACGTTTATTTTTTTTAAATTTATTTTTATTATTTTTATTTTTAATTTGGGGAGGGGTCGGCACAGAGTGGGGGAGGGGCAGGAATAACTTAAAAACGGGGGAGGGGCGAGGTGGGGGAGGGGCGGCGCCGTATTTACAGACTGTACAGAGCGGGGGGAGGGGCGGGGGGGGTCCCCCAAAATCTTGGCACCGATGTTCCGGACACCCCCCACCCCCCAAAAAAATCCCCCCCCCAAATGTCCTCAGGTTTTGGGGGGGGGGTCCCGGTGCTGCCGCAGGTGTCCAGAGCGCCCCCCCCCGGGCAGGTTTGGGGGGTCCCGGGGTCATTTTGGGGGTCCCGGGGGGGGTCCCAATCTCATTTTGGGGGTCCTGGGGAGGTCCCGGGTTCGTTCTGGGGGTCCCGGGGGGGTTCCCGATGGTTCCAGGGGGGTCCCAGGAGGGTCCCAGGCTCATTTTGGGGGTCCCAGGAGGGTCCCGGGTTCATTCTGGGGGTCCCGGGGGGTTCCCGATGGTTCCAGGGGGGTCCCGAGAGGGTCCCAGGCTCATTTGGGGGGTCCTGGGGGGGTCCCAGACCGGCCCCGATGCCCTCAGCGGGGGGGTCCCAGTCTCATTTCGGGGGTCCCAGCCAGGTTCCGGGGGTCCAGGGGGGTCCCGATCCAATCCCGGGGGTCCCGATCTGGTCCTGGGGGGTCCCGGTGCTGTTCTGGGGGTCCCAGGGGGGGTTTCGGGGGTCCCGATCCAGTTCCGGGGTCCCGATCCAATTCCGGGGTCCCGATCCAATCCCGGGATCCCGATCCGGTTCCGGGATCCCGATCCAGTTCCAGGGTCCCGATCCAGTTCCGGGGTCCCGATCCGGTTCCGGGGTCCCGGTGTGATTTTGGGGGTCCCGGGGGGGTCCCGATCCAATCCCGGGATCCCGATCCGGTTTCCGGGTCCCGATCCAGTTCCGGGGTCCCGATCCAGTTCCGGGGTCCCGGTGCGGTTTTGGGGGTCCCGGGGGGGTCCCGATCCAATCCCGGGATCCCGATCCAATCCCGGGATCCCAATCCAGTTCCGGGGTCCCGATCCGTTTCCGGGGTCCCGATCCATTTCCGGGGTCCTAATCCGGTTCCGGGGGTCCCGGCGCCCCTCCCCTCCCCCCGTGCAGGGGGCGTGGTCCCGGGCGCTGGGGGGGGCGGGTCCCGGGCAGGGTGTGGGGGGGGGTCCGGGGGTCGCAGCCCCCCCCCCCATCACAGCCCCCCCCCCTCGGAGCAGCCGGGGGGCGGCTTCCGCTTGATGCCCAGGTAGATGGCGACTGCGGGGGGGGGGGGCACAGGTGAGGAGGGGGCGTCCGGGGGGGGGGGGGGTCCCGGGGGGGGTTTGGGGGGGGTCCGGGGGGGGGGTCCTGAGGGGATCCCGGGGGTCCCAGAGGCATCTGGGGGGGTTCCAGAGGGGTCTGGGACGGTCTGGGGGGGGTCTCGGGGGTCCCAGGGGGGACTGGGGGGGGTCTGAAGGGATCCTGGTGGGGTCCCAGGGGGGTCCTGGGGGGATCCTGGGGTCCTGGGTGGGTTTGGGGGGGTCCCAGGGGGTCCTGGGGGTTTTGGGGGGGTCTCAGGGGGTCCCTGGGGGGATTTGGGGGGGTTCCCAAGAGGTCTGGGGGGTCTCAGGGGGTCCCAGGGGTTCCCAGGGGGGGTCCCGAGGGGTTTGGGGGGGTCCCTGGGGGTCCTGGGTGGGTTTGGGTGTTTTGGGGGGGGTCCCTGGGGGGATTTGGGGGGGTCCCAGGGGGTCCCTGGGGGTCCTGGGGGGGGGTCCCGAGGGTTGGGGGGGGTCCCTGGGGGTCCCTGGGGGGAGTTGGGGGGGTCTCAGGGGGTCCTGGGGGTCCCGGGGGGGTCCCGAGAGGTTTGGGGGGGTCTCAGGGGGTTTGAAGGGGTCCTGGGGGGGTCCCAAGAGGTCTGGGGGGGTCTCAGGGGTCCCTGGGGGTTTTGGGGGGGGTGTCAGGGGTCCCCGGGGGGGTCCCGGGGGGCGGCGCCCACCTTGCGAGCGCAGGTCCCCCGATTCCCGCAGGTTCGTCTGCGACCCTGGGGGGGCACCGAGGGGTCAGGGGTCAGAGGTCAGGGGTCGGGGGTCAGGGGTCAAATCCCGCCCCCCCCATGAAAAATCAGAATTGTGTCCCCCCCTCCCCCCCAAAAAATCTCCTGGAAATAAAAAATTATTACCAAAAAAAAAAAAAAAAAAAAAAAAAAAAAAACCACGCTGAAAAGTTAAAATAAAATAAAATAAAATAAAATAAAATAAAATAAAATAAAATAAAATAAATCCCCCAAAAATTAAAAAAAAAAAAAAAAATCCCCCCAAATCCCCTGAAAAAAAAAAAAGAAGATAATTTTAAAATGCCCTAAAAAAATAAAATTAATCCCCCCAAAAATTCCCAGGTGTATCCCAGCTGTCCCCAGGTGTGTCCAGGTGTATCCCAGGTGTGTCCCAGCTGTCCCCAGGTGTGTCCCAGGTGTGCCCAAGTGTGCCCAGGTGTATCTCAGGTGTATGCCCTGTGCCCCAGGTGTATCCCAGGTGTATCCCAGGTGTGCCCAGGTGTATCCCAGGTGTGTCCCAGCTGTCCCCAGCTGTCCCCAGGTGTATCCCAGGTGTATCCCAGGTGTGTCCCAGGTGTGCCCAGGTGTGCCCAGGTGTGCCCAGGTGTATCCCAGGTGTGTCCCAGCTGTCCCCAGGTGTATCCCAGTGTGCCCAGGTGTCACTCACGGATCTTGGCGGCGCCGGGGCCGGGTGTGGCCGAGACGCAGCGATTGGAGCTCTGGCGGCGCGAGGGGTCAAGGGACACCCTGGAACAGAGGGGACAGGTGAGGGGGGACAGGTGAGAGCTCAGGTGAGAGGGGACAGGTGAGAGCTCAGGGGACAGGGGACAGGGACAGGTGAGAGCTCAGGGGACAGGGACAGGGACAGGTGAGAGCTCAGGTGAGAGCTCAGGTGAGAGGGGACAGGTGAGAGCTCAGGTGAGAGCTCAGGTGAGAGCTCAGGGGACAGGCGACAGGTGAGTGGGAGGAGCAAGACGAGGGAACAAAGGCACCAGGTGAAGCGGAGGAAGACGAAACCCCCAGGTGACACCACAGCCCCGCCCAGGTGACACTGACCCCCCCAGGTGACACTGACCCCCCCAGGTGTGTCCCCAGGTGTGTCCCCGCCCCCTCTCCAGGTGTGACCCCGCCCCCCAGGTGTGTCCCCGCCCCCTCCCCAGGTGCCACTGAGGCCCGCCAGGTGACACTGACCCCCCCCAGGTGTGTCCCCAGGTGTGTCCCCGCCCCCCAGGTGTGTCCCCGCCCCCCAGGTGTGCTCCCACAGGTGTGTCCCTGTCCCCCCAGGAGACAATGATGTCCCCCCATGTGTGACCCCGCCCCCCAGGTGTGACCCCGCCCCCCAGGTGTGACCCCGCCCCCCAGGTGTGTCCCCGCCCCCTCCCCAGGTGTGTCCCCGCCCCCCAGGTGTGTCCCCGCCCCCCAGGTGCCCCGGACCCCCCCAGGTGCGCTCACCTGCGCGTCAGCTTGGAGGTGATCTTGCTGAGCAGCGTGGCCGTGGGGCGGGGCCGGGGGGAGGCGGCCGCAGGTGCGGGGGGAGGGGGGGGCGAGAAGGGGGAGGGGCTCCCGAGGCCCCGCCCCCCCCGCGGCGGCCCCCGCCCGCCCCTCCCCCGCCGCCGTGGAAGGTGCTGCGGGCGGAGCAACCGCGGGCCAGGTGCGCCAGGTGAGCCCCGCCCAGGTGAGCCCCGCCCAGGTGAGCCCCGCCCAGAGAGTGGCTGGACGGGGACGGCGGCGGGCGGGACGGCAGGCTGGGGACACACAGGTGACGCTCAGGTGGGACAGGTGACACTCAGGTGACACAGATAACACAGGTGACACACAGGTGACACAGGTAACACACACAGGTAACACAGGTGACACGGGGGACACAGGTGACACATACACACAGGTAACACAGGTGACACACACAGGTGACACACACACAGGTGACGCTCAGGTGGGACAGGTGACACTCAGGTGACACACAGGTAACACACAGGTGACACAGGTGACACACTCAGGTGACACACACAGACACAGGTGACACTCAGGTGGGACAGGTGACACTCAGGTGACACCGCCACACGCTCAGGTGACCCCGCAATCACACAGGTCACCACCCCACGGGGGGACTGGTGGCACTGGGACAGGTGTTGGGGGGGGCACAGGTGGATTTTGGGTGGATTTTGGGCTGGATTTTGGAGTGATTTTTGATGGATTTCGGGGTGATTTGGGGATGGATTTTGGGGTGATTTTGGGGTGATTTTGGGGTGATTTCGGGCTCACCTGTCCTTGCCGTTGGGCAGCAGCAGGTGCCGCTCCCTGGGTGGATTTTGGGTGGATTTTGGATGGATTTTGGGGTGATTTCGGGGTGATTTTGGGCTGGATTTTGGGGTGATTTTGGGGTGATTTGGGGATGGATTTCGGGGTGATTTTGGGCAGGTTTTGGGGTGATTTGGGGATGGATTTTGGGGATAGATTTTGGGGTGATTTCGGGGTGATTTCGGGCTCACCTGTCCTTGCCGTTGGGCAGCAGCAGGTGCCGCTCCCCAGGTGGATTTTGGGCTGGATTTTGGGGTGATTTTGGGGTGATTTTGGGCTGGATTTTGGGGTGATTTCGGGGTGATTTGGGGATGGATTTTGGGGTGATTTCGGGCAGGTTTTGGGGTGATTTCGGGCTCACCTGTCCTTGCCGTTGGGCAGCAGCAGGTGCCGCTCCCCGCCCGGGCGCTCCGAGCACACGTAGGTGTTCCTGCGGCCCATCACGCTGGGGGGCACGTGGGGCTGGGGGGGGCACGGCCCTGGGGTCACCCCCAGACCCACGGGGACGCCCCCAGACCCACAGGGACACCTGGGATCACCCCCAGACCCACGGGGACGCCCCCAGACCCACAGAGACCCCCGGGGACACCCCCAGACCCCCGGGATCACCCCCAGACCCACGGGGACACCCCCCAGACCCACAGAGACCCCCGGGGTCGCCCCCAGTCCCTTCTCCCCTGCCCCAGGTGTGTCCTCCAGGCCCCCCAGGTGCCCCCCAGGTGT
Source organism: Hirundo rustica (assembly GCF_015227805.2). NCBI lineage: Eukaryota > Metazoa > Chordata > Aves > Passeriformes > Hirundinidae > Hirundo > Hirundo rustica. The sequence goes on from NC_080709.1 coordinate 18,082, forward strand.
GCCCAGATGTTCCCAGGTACCCCCCAGGTGCCCCCAGGTGCCCCCCAGGTGTTCCCAGGTGCCCCTATTCCCCTCCCCAGGTACCCCCAGGTGTCCCCCAGGGGTTCCCAAATGCCCCCCAGGTACCCCCAGGTGTTCCCACGCCCCCCCAGGTGCCCCCAGGTGCCCCCCAGGTGCCCCCCACGCCCCCCCAGGTGCCCCCCAGGTGCCCCCCAGGTGCCCCCCCAGGTGCCCCCAGGTGTTCCCACGCCCCCCAGGTACCCCAGGTGCCCCCCAGGTGTTCTCACACCCCCCAGGTGCCCCCCAGGTGCCCCCAGGTGCCCCCCAGGTGTTCCCACACCCCCCCAGGTGTTCCCACGCCCCCCCAGGTGTTCCCACGCCCCCCCAGGTGCCCCCCAGGTGTTCCCACGCCCCCCACGCCCCCCCCAGGTGCCCCCAGGTGCCCCCCAGGTGCCCCCCCAGGTGCCCCCAGGTGTTCCCACGCCCCCCCAGGTGTTCCCACGCCCCCCCAGGTGCCCCCCAGGTACGCACGGCGCTGTCCGGGTGCCGCTCGGGGATCTCGGCCTTGTTGGGGTTGTGGGCGGAGCTCACCAGGGGGCTGGAGGGGGGGGCGGGCCCGGGCCCCCCCCGCCCCCCCCGCCGCTGCCCCTGCCCCTGCGCGAGGCCACGCCCCCCTCCCGCGAGGCCACGCCCCCTTCCCGCAGCTCCGCGGCGCCCGCGCTGGTGGGGCTGCGCTTGGGGGGCGCGGGGGCGGGCGCGGGGCCACCTGTGGGGACAGGACGGGGACACCTGTGACACCTGTGTCACCTGTGACACCTGTGACACCTGGGGACATTGGGGACATTGGGGAACCCCCACGGGGCTGCGCTTGGGGGGCGCGGGGGCGGGCGCGGGGCCACCTGTGGGGACAGGACGGGGACACCTGTGTCACCTGGGGGGAGACCTGTGTCACCTGTGACACCTGGGGACATTGGGGACATTGGGGATCCCCCATGGGGCTGCGCTTGGGGGGTGCGGGGGCGGGCGCGGGGCCACCTGTGGGGACAGGACGGGGACACCTGTGTCACCTGGGGGGACACCTGGGGACAGGAGAGGTGACAGGAGGGGACAGGAGGGGACAGGGGGGGACAGGGGGTCACCTGGGGGGGGGACACGGGGTGGGGCCGGACCCCCCCAGTCTGCTCTGCCCTGCCAGGGGTCACGCACGGGAGTCAAAGTGTCCCCAATGTCCCCATTGACCCCAATGTCCCCAATGTCCCCACTGTCCCCAGTGTCTCCAATGTCCCCAATGATGTCCCCAGGGTCTCCAATGTCCCCAGTGTCCCCAATGATGTCCCCACTGTCCCCAATGTCCCCACTGTCCCCAGCGATGTCCCCAGTGTCTCCAATGTCCCCAGTGTCTCCAATGTCCCCACTGTCCCAGGTGTCCCCAGTGTCCCCAATGATGTCCCCAGTGTCTCCAATGTCCCCACTGTCCCCAGTGTCCCCAGTGATGTCCCCAGTGTCCCCAGTGCCACTCACAGAAGTCGCTGTGCCGTCGCTGCCGGTGGTGGCCGCCCCCCGCGCTGTCCCTTCCCGTGGGTCCCCGATGTCCCCGACTTGGTGGCACCGTTGGGCGCCTCGGCCGGGGCGCGCAGGCGTGACAGGGACAGGGCACTGCCACCCTCGGGCTGCCACCGGGTCACAGTGTCACCGGGGTCACAGTGTCCACCGGGGTCACCAGTGTCACTCCAGGGACAGGGCACTGCCACCCTCGGGCGTCACAGTGTCATCGATGTCCCCAGTGTCCCCCCCAGGTCCCTAAGACCCAAATGTCCCCAATCCCCCCGATGTCCCCAATCCCCCCAGTGTCCCTGCTGTTCCCAATGTCCCCAATGTCACCATTGTCACCCACCTCTCCCCGGCGGCCCAGCAGCAGGTACGTGGCCGTGTCCCCAGTGTCCCTGCTGTCCCCAATGTCCCCGATGTCCCCGATGTCCCCAATCCCCCCGATGTCCCCGATGTCCCCAATCCCCCCGATGTCCCCGGTGTCCCCGCTGTCCCCGGTGTCACCCACCTCTCCCCGGCGGCCCAGCAGCAGGTAGGTGGCCGTGTCCCCAGTGTCCCTGCTGTCCCCGATGTCCCCGATCCCCCCGATGTCCCCGATCCCCCCAGTCCCCCCGATGTCCCCAGTGTCCCCGCTGTCCCCAGTGTCACCCACCTCTCCCCGGCGGCCCAGCAGCAGGTACGTGGCCGTCACCTCGTTGTACTTGTGCGTGCTCAGCGCCTCCTTGATCTCGTCCCTCGTGTAGCCCATGCCCACCATCACCTCTGGGGACACGGCGGCGTCACCTGGCCGTCCCCAGCTGTCCCCAGGGCGTCCCCAGGGTGTTCCCAGGGCGTCCCCAGCTGTCCCCAGGTGTCCCCAGGTGTCCCCAGGGTGTCCCCAAGTGTCCCCAGGCCATCCCCAGGTGTCCCCAGGTGTCCCCAGGGTGTCCCCATCTGTCCCCGGGATATCCTCAGGTGTCCCCAGGGTGTCCCCAGGTGTCCCCGGTGTCCCTCACCGATGCGCTTGGTGTCCCCGAAGTCCTCCTGGGGCTCCGTGTACGGCGTCAGCTCGTCCCCCTCGTAGCCGATGTTGATCCACTTGTCCTTCATGATTTGCTGGGAGGGACAACGGGGACAACAGGGGACAGAGGGGACAATGGGGACAGCAGGGGACACGGGGACAGCAGGGACACAGGGGGAAATCAGGGACACAGGGGGACATGGGGACATCAGGGACATGGGACCGCCCCCAAATCCCTGAAAACTGCCCCAAAAATCCCTGAAAACTGCCCCAAAACTGCCCCCAAAACCCCTGAAAAAACCGCCCCAAATCGAAGCCCCTCCCCAAAACCCCACAGAAGCTCCCCGGAACCGCCCCAGGACCCCTCAAACCTGCCCCCAAAAACCCCCACAAACCTCCCCCAAAACCCCACCTCAAACCCCTCCCAGGTCACCCCCCGGTGACCCTGGTGACCCCCCGTGACCCCCCCGTGACCCCGTGACCCCCCGGTGACCCCTCCATGACCCCGGTACCTCCAGGGTGCAGCGCTTGGCGGAGTTCAGCACCAGGAAGCGCCGCAGGACCCCCGTGACCCCGGTGACCCCGTGACCCCCCGTGACCCCGTGACCCCCCCCGTGACCCCTCCATGACCCCGTGACCCCCCCGGTGACCCCCGGTACCTCCAGGGTGCAGCGCTTGGCGGGGTTCAGCACCAGGAAGCGCCGCAGGACCCCGTGACCCCGGTGACCCCGTGACCCCCCCATGACCCTGGTGACCCCGTGACCCCCCGGTGACCCCCCGGTGACCCCCCGGTACCTCCAGGGTGCAGCGCTTGGCGGGGTTCAGCACCAGGAAGCGCCGCAGGACCCCCGTGACCCTGGTGACCCCCCTTGACCCCGGTGACCCTGTGACCCCTCCATGACCCCGTGACCCCCCGTGACCCCGTGACCCCCCGGTGACCCCCCGGTGACCCCGGTACCTCCAGGTGCAGCGCTTGGCGGGGTTCAGCACCAGGAAGCGCCGCAGGACCCCCGTGACCCCCGGTGACCCTGGTGACCCCCCGTGACCCCGGTGACCCCGTGACCCCCCGGTGACCCCGTGACCCCCCGGTGACCCCCGGTACCTCCAGGGTGCAGCGCTTGGCGGGGTTCAGCACCAGGAAGCGCCGCAGGATGTTCTCGCAGTCCGTGGACATGTAGAAGGGACGCGGTACTTCCCCCGCAGCACGCGCTCCCGCAGCTCCTGCGGGGTCACACGGGGTCAGGCAGGGGTCATTCAGGGGTCACCCGGGGTCAGGCGGGGTCACCCGGGGTCAGGCGGGGTCAGGCGGGGGTCAGGCGGGGTCAGGCGGGGTCAGCTGGGGTCATTCGGGACACCCTGGGGACATCCTGGGACACCTGGGATACTTGGGGATGCCCTGGGGACACTTGGGGACATCCTGGGGACACCTGGGGACATCCTGGACAGCTGGGAACACCCTGGGGACGCCCTAGGACACCTGGGGACACCCTGGGGACACCTGGGGACATCCTGGGAACACCTGGGGACACCTGGGGACACCCTGGGGATATCCTGGGGACACCCTGGGGACATCCTGGGAACACCTGGGGACATCCTGGGTACACCTGGGACAGCTGGGGACATCCTGGGGACACCCTGGGGACAGCTGGGATATACTGGGACACCCTGGGGACACCTGGGGACATCCTGGGAACACCTGGGGATATCCTGGGGACACCCTGGGATATCCTGGGAACACCTGGGGACATCCTGGGAACACCTGGGGACATCCTGGGTACACCTGGGACAGCTGGGGACATCCTGGGGACACCCTGGGGACAGCTGGGGATATACTGGGGACACCCTGGGGACACCTGGGGACATCCTGGGAACACCTGGGGATATCTGGGGACAGCTGGGGATATCCTGGGGACACCCTGGGGATATCCTGGGGACAGCTGGGACAGCTGGGGACACCCTGGGGACACCCTGGGGACACCTGGGGATATCTGGGGAAATCCTGGGGACACCTGGGGATATCCTGGGGACACCTGGGGACAAACACGTCACCTTGAGGTTGTGGCCGTCGAAGGGCAGCGAGCCGCTGACCAGCGTGTAGAGGATGACCCCAGGGTGACCCCAGAGTGACCCCAGGGCAGGGTCAGGGCTGACCACAGGTGACAGAGGCTGACCATGGGTGACAGGAGGTGACAGCAGGTGACAGAGGGTGACAAAGGCGTCACCTTGAGGTTGTGGCCGTCGAAGGGCAGCGACCCGCTGACCAGCGTGTAGAGGATGACCCCCAGGCTCCAGATGTCCACCTCGGGCCCGTCGTACTTCTTGCCCTGGAAGAGCTCGGGCGCGGCGTAGGGCGGGGAGCCGCAGAAGGTGTCCAGCTTGGAGCCGCGCGAGAACTCGTTGCTGAACCCGAAATCCGCGATCTTGATGTTGGCGTCGGCGTCCAGCAGCAGGTTCTCGGCCTGGGGACACCGGTGGGGACAATGGGGACATCGGTGGGGACGGCAGTGGGGACAGGGACATTGGGACACAGACACTGGGACAGGGACACTGGGACAGGATCCTGATGTTGGCGTCGGCGTCCAGCAGCAGGTTCTCGGCCTGGGGACACCGGTGGGGACATGGGGACATCGGTGGGGACAGCAGTGGGGACGGGCAGTGGGGACGGCAGTGGGGACAGGGACATGGACACAGGGACGGGATCCTGGAGCACCCAGGAGCAGGTTCTCGGCCTGGGGACAGTGGTGGGGACATGGGGACATCAGTGGGGACATGGGGACAATGGTGACATCAGTGGGGACAGGGACATTGGGACACGGACACTGGGACACGGACACTGGGACAGGATCCTGATGTTGGCATTGGTGTCCAGGAGCAGGTTCTCGGCCTGGCGACAGTGGGGACAGCAGTGGGGACAGGGACACTGGGACAGGGACACAGGGACGGACACAGGACACAGGGTCAGAGACACAAGGACGGACACAGGGATATGGGGACGGGACACTGAGACGGACATGAGGACACCAGGACGGACACAGGGACACTGAGATGGACACAGGGACACAGGGACAAGGACACTAAGACGGACATGAGGACACCAGGACGGACACAGGGACAGGGACACTGGGACGGACACAGGGACAGGGACACAGGGACACTGAGATGGACACCAGGATGGACACAGGGACAGGGACACTGAGACGGACACAGGGACACAGGGACAAGGACACTGAGATGGACATGAGGACACCGGGATGGACACAGGGACATGGGGACAGGGACACGGGGACACTGAGACGGACACAGGGACAGGGACACGGGGACACTGAGATGGACACAGGGACACTGAGATGGACACAGGGACACGGGGACATGGGGACGGACACAGGGACAGGGACACGGGGACACTGAGATGGACACAGGGACACAGGGACGGGCACAGGGACCCTGCCCCCGGCGTGGTGCCACCCCCATGTCCCCCCCCGTGTCACCCCCATGTCACCCCCGTGTCCCCCCCGTGTCCCACCTTGAGGTCCCTGTGCACGATGTTCTTCTGGTGGCAGTAGTGCACGCCGAGACGATCTGGGGACAGCGGGTGGCACTGTCACCGTGGGGCCACGAACCCCCGGGGTGTCCCCAGACCCCCCTGGGGTGTCCCCAGACCCTCCCAGGGTGTCCCCAAACCCTCCCCAATGTCCCCAAACCTCCTCAAGGTGTCCCCCAAACCTCCCCAGGGTGTCCCCAAACCCTCCCTGGGGTGTCCCCAGACCCTCAGGATGTCCCCAAACCTCCTCAAGGTGTCCCCAGACCCTCCCAGGGTGTCCCCAAACACTCAGGGATGTCCCCAAACCCTCCCCAATGTCCCCAAACCTCCTCAAGGTGTCCCCAAACCCTCCCAGGGTGTCCTCAAACACTCAGGGATGTCCCCAAACCCTCCCTGGGATGTCCCCAAACCATCTCCAATGTCCCCAAATTGTCCCCAGGGTGCTCCCAAACCCCTGGGATGTCCCCAGACTGTCCCCCGTGTCCCCACACAACCTGTCCCCAATGTCCCCACACCTGTCCCCCGTGTCCCCACACCTGTCCCCAATGTCCCCACACCTGTCCCCCGTGTCCCCACCTGTCTGAACTTGGCCCCCGCCGCCTCCTTCTCCTTCATCCTCCCGTGGGACACCAGGTAATCAAACACCTCACCTGGGGAGGGGGGGACACACCTGGGGTCACCCCAAAATCCGCACCTGGGTCACCCCAAAAATATCCCCAAAATCCGCACCTGGGGTCACCCCAAATCGGCACCTGAGGGGCTGAGACCCCCAAAATATCCCAAAATTCACACCTGGGGAGGGGGGGACACACCTGGGGTCACCCCAAAATCCGCACCCCAGAATCTGCACCTGGGGTCACCCAAATCCGCACCTGAGGGGCTGAGAGCCCCAAATTATCCCAAATCCACACCTGGGGTCTCAGCCCAGGTGTGTCCCCACTGTCCCAGGTGTCCCCACACCTGTTCCCAGGTGTCCCAGGTGTGTCCCAGGTGTGTCCCAGGTGTGTCCCAGGTGTGTCCCAGGTGTGCCAGGTGTGCCCCCACTGTCCCCAGGTGTGTCCCTGCTGTCCCCACACCTGTCCCAGGTGTCCCCCCAGATGTCCCAGGTGTGTCCCCAGGTGTGTCCCTGCTGTCCCCACACCTGTCCCTGCTGTCCCCCACACCTGTCCCCGGTGTCCCCAGGTGTCCCCACACCTGTCCCCACCTGCGCTGGCGTACTCCATCACCAGGTACAGCGTCTTCTCCGTCTCGATCACCTCAAACAGCTTCACTGGGGGGGGGGGGACGGGGACAGAGGGGGGGTCAGCGGGGACCCCTCCCCACCCTGGGAACCCACCCCCCCTGACCCCTCCCCACCCTGCGGACCCCCCCTGACCCCTCCCCACCCTGGGACCCCTCCCCACCCTGGGGACCCCTGGAGACCCCTCCCCACCCTGGGACCCCTCCCCACCCCTGGAGACCCCTCCCCACTCCTGGGACCCCTCCCCACCCTGCGGACCCCCCCTGACCCCTGGAGACCCCTCCCCACCCTGGGACCCCTCCCCTTATCCTGGGGACCCCTGGGACCCTCCCTGACCCCTCCCCACCCCTGGAGAGACCCCTCCCCACCCTGTGACCCCTCCCTGGGACCACCCCCCCCCCCCTTCCCAGACCCCCGGGACCCCCCTCACCGATGTTGGGGTGGTTCAGCCCCTTCATGATCCGAACCTCCCGGAAGAGCTGAGGGGAGGGGCACGGTCAGCGGGACCCCTCCCCAAAACAGGGAAACCTCCGGGACCCCCTCCCCATAATGAGGGGAAACCCCCGGGACCCCCTCCCCAAAAACAGGGGAACACCCCTGGGACCCCTCCCCAAATGAGAGAATCCCCCTACAAAACAGGGAAACCCCTGGGACCCCCTCCCAAAATGAGGGAATCCCCCCAGGACCCCCTCCCCAAAATGAGGGGAAACCCCTGGGACCCCTCCCCAAAATGAGGGGAAACTCCCCCAAATCAGGAGAAACCCCCCCAGAACCCCTCCCCAAATGAGAGAACCCCCCCCCCAGGACCCCCCGGGACCCCTCCCCAAATGAGGAGACCCCACCCGGACCCCCCCGGGACCCCCCCGGGGACCCCTCCCCACCTTCTGCAGGCTGGTGGGGTTCAGCTGCGTCTTGTCGATGATTTTGATGGCAACCTAAAGTGGGGAGGGGGCTCAGGCGACACCCGGGGACCCCCCGTGACCCCCAAATCCACCCCTGAGAGACCCCCAAACTCACCTGAGAGACCCCCCTGGATTCCCCAAATTCACCTGAGACCTCCCTGTGACCCCAAATCCACCCCTGAGAGACCCCCAAACTCACCTGAGAGACCCCCAAAATCCACCTGAGACCCCCCAAACTCACCTGAGAGACCCCCCTGGATTCCCCAAATTCACCTGAGACCCCCCCGTGACCCCAAATCCACCCCTGGGAGACCCCCAAAATCCACCTGAGACCCCCAAAATCCACCTGAGACCCCCCCTGGATTCCCCAAATCCACCTGAGACCCCTCCCCAGGCCCCCAGGACCCCCTCCCATCACCCCAAACCCACCCTGAGACCCCTCCCAGACCCCTGAGCCCCCCCGCCATCACCCCAAATCCCCCCTAAACCCTTTCCCATCAACCCAAAACCCCCCTCCCACTACCCCCCAAACCCTCTCTGAGCCCCCTCCCACCGCCCCAAATCACCCCTGAGACCCCTCCCCAGGCCCTCAGGACCCCCTCCCATCACCCCAAATCCCCTCTGAGCCCCCTCCCACAGCCCCAAATCCCCTCTGAGCCCCCTCCCACCGCCCCAAAAACCCTCTCTGAGCCCCCTCCCATCACCCAAACCCCCCCCAAACCCCCTCCCACTGCCCCAAACCCCCCTCCCCCGAGCCCCCCGAGCCCCCCGAGCCCCCCGCCCACCTCTCTGCCGGTCAGCACGTGCCGGGCCAGCTTGACCTTGGCGAAGTTGCCCTTGCCGATGGTCCGCAGCAGCCGGTAGTTGCCCACGTGCGGGGGCTCCTCGGCCCCCAGCGAGTTTCCGGCCCCGGGGGGCTCCGGCCCCCCGCGCCCCGACCACCCCCCCCGCCCTTCTCGGGGCGGCCGCTGCCCCCCGGGCCCGCCAGCTGCTGGGAGAGGGGAGGTGAGACCCCTCCCCGAATTACAGCGGGGAGGAGAGACCCCTCCCCGAATCACAGCGGGGAGGTGAGACCCCTCCTCAAATCACAGCGAGGAGGTGAGACCCCTCCTCAAATCACAGCGAGGAGCAGGGGAGAGGGGAGGTGAGACCCCTCCTCAGATATAATAAATGGGGGTGAGACCCCTCCTCAAATCACAGCAAGGAGCAGGGGAGAGGGGAGGTGAGACCCCTCCCCGAATCACAGCGGGGGGGTGAGACCCCTCCTCAAATGGAATAAATGGGGGTGAGACCCCTCCTCAAATCACAGCGGGGAGGTGAGACCCCTCCCCGAATCACAGCGGGGAGGTGAGACCCCCTCCTCAAATTATAGCAGGGAGAACCCTACCCAAATTACAGCAGGGAGGTGAGACCCCTCATCAGATATAATAAATGGGGGTGAGACCCCTCCTCAAATACAATAAATGGGGGTGAGACCCCTCCTCAAATCACAGCGAGGAGCAGGGGAGAGGGGAGGTGAGACCCCTCCCCGAATATAATAAATGGGGGTGAGACCCCTCCTCAAATGGAATAAATGGGGGTGAGACCCCCTCCTCAAATTACAGCAGGGAGAGCCCTACCCAAATTACAGCAGGGAGGTGAGACCCCTCCTCAGATATAATAAATGGGGGTGAGACCCCTCCCCAAATATAATAAATGGAGGTGAGACCCCTCCCCAAATTACAGCGGGGAGAGCCCTGCCCAAAGTAACACAGGGAGACCCCTCCCCAAAATAACACAGGGAGACCCCTCCCGAAAATCATATCGGGGATGAGATCCCCCCTCAAAACACAGAAATGTGGGGAGAGGGGAGGTGAGACCCCTCCCCAAAATGTAATAAATGGGGGTGAGACCCCTCCCCAAAATGTAATAAATGGGGGTGAGACCCCTCCACACAATGTAATAAATGGGGGTGAGACCTCTCCCCGAAATGTAATAAATGGGGGTGAGACCCCTCCCCAAAATGTAATAAATGGGGGTGAGACCCCTCCCTGAAATGTAATAAATGGGGGTGAGACCCCTCCCTGAAATAACACTGCAGGGAGAGGGGTAGAAAGGGGAGGTGAGACCCCTCCTCAAAATATAGAACTGCTGGGAGACCCCTCCTCGAAATAATCAATGCAGGTGAGACCCCTCCCGGAAATACAGAACCGCTGGGAGACCCCTCCTCGAAATACCGCAGGGAGACCCCCACCCAAATTACGGCAAAGGCGAGATCCCCCCCCCCAAAACCCCCTCAGACCCCCCCAAATCCCCCCCCCAAAACCACAATGGAGAGACCCCCGGGACGCCCCCAGACCCATTCCCGGTGCTCCCCCGCCGCTTTACCGGGACCCCCGGGACGCCCCCAGACCCACTCCCGGTGCTCCCCCCGCCGCTTTACCGGGACCCCCGGGACGCCCCCAGACCCATTCCCGGTGCTCCCCCCGCCGCTTTATACCCGGACCCCCGGTTCCTCCCCATCCCCTCCCGGTTCCGCTCCCGCCCGTGCCCCCCCCGCCCGTGTCCCCCCGGTGCCGCCCCCCCCTCACCGTGTCGGCGTTGCGCTCGTTCCCCGCCGCCAGGGCGGAGCGCGAGGACATGGTCCCGGCGCGGGGGGGGCACCGGGGGCACCGGGGGGCACCGGGAGGGGCGGGGCCCTTTGCCGGGGCTCCCGATCCCGGCGGGGGCCGGGGGGGGGGTGGTCGGGGGAGGGGGGGGGTCGGTCCCGTTACCGGGGGGGGCGGAGGGGCCGGGCCGTGGCGGCCATGGCGCCGGAACCGGAACCGGAACCGGGGCGCGCCGTGGGCGGGGCGGGCTTGGGCTTTGTATAAGGGAGGGGTGTCGGCCACGCCCACCCGGCGGAGGGGACCAATCAGAAGGCGCCGCCCGGGCATGGAGACAGCCGGGGCGCGCCCCGGGGAGGGGGCGAGGCCGAGCGCCGGGGGCGCGGCGCGATTGGCTGAGCGCTCGGCCAATGGGAGGAGGGAGAGGGGGTTTAACCCTTGAGTGGCCGGGGAGGGGTCACGTGGGGCGCGGGTCGGGGTCACGTGGGAGGGCGCGCGGCCCCTCTCCGTGTCCCCCGTGTCCCCTCGGTGCCACCCGTGAGGTCCCTGGTGTCACCCGCGGGGTCCCCGGGGTCGCCTGTGACCCCTCCCTGTCACACCTGGGGTCCCCGGTGTCACCCGTGTCCCCTCGGTGTCACCTGTGCTGTCCCCGGTGTCACCCGTGTCCCCTCCCCGTCACCCTGAGGTCCCTGGTGTCGCTGCCTGCTGTCCCCGTGCCATCCCCGCTGTCACTGATGTCCCCTCCCTGCGTCCCCCGGTGCCACCAGGGGCCCCTCCCGGTGTCCCCAGGATCCCATCCCGGTGTCCCCAGGGTCTTGTCCCGGTGTCCCGGTGTCCCGGTGTCCCCGATGTCCCCAGTGTCCCAATGTCCCGATGTCCCCAGAGCCCCATCCCAGTGTCTCCAGTGTCCCCAGTGTCCCGATGTCCCAGTGTCCAGATGTCCCGGTGTCCCGATGTCCCCAGAGCCCCATCCCGGTGTCCCCGATGTCCCGGTGTCCCGGTGTCCCCAGAGCCCCATCCCAGTGTCTCCAATGTCCACAGTGTCCCCAGTGTCCCGGTGTCCCCAGAGCCCCACCCCGGTGTCCCCGGTGTCCCGATGTCCCGATGTCCCCGGTGTCCCGGTGTCCCCAGAGCCCCATCCCAGTGTCTCCAATGTCCACAGTGTCCCCAGTGTCCCGGTGTCCCCAGAGCCCCATCCCGGTGTCCCCGGTGTCCCGATGTCCCGATGTCCCCGATGTCCCGATGTCCCCAGTGTCCCGGTGTCCCCAGTGTCCCCGATGTCCCGGTGTCCCGGTGTCCCCAGAGCCCCACCCCGGTGTCCCCGATGTCCCGATGTCCCGATGTCCCAGTGTCCCCGACGTCCCTGTGTCCCGGTGTCGCCCGCCCCCGCCGCGCTCCCCCGCGCTGTCCCCGCCCGGTGCCGGTGCCCGAGCGGAACCGGGCTGACCCTGCCCGGCCGGGGAGGCCCCAGCGGGGCGGCGCTTCCTGAGGAAACCCCCGGGCAGCGCGGCTGTCCCCGCGGCCACCGCCGCCACTGTCACCGCGGCCACCGCAGGCACCGCCACTGTCACCGCGGCCAGCTCCAGTGTCACCACAGGCACCGCCGGTGCCACCACAGGCAGCTCCAGTGCCACCGCGGCCACCGCCAGTGTCACCACAGGCACCGCCGGTACCACCAGTGTCACCGCTGCCACCGCCACTGTCACCGCGTGCAGCTCCAGCGTCGTCAGTGCCACCGCGGCCACCGCCGGTGTCACCACAGGGCACCGCTACTGTCACCGCAGCCGCCACCAGTGCCACCGCTGCCACCGCCAGTGCCACTGCTGCCACCACCAGTGTCACCGCGTGCAGCTCCAGTGTCACCGCGGGCACCTCCGGTGTCACCGAAGGCAGAGCCACTGTCACCTGCGGCCACCGCCAGCGCCACCAGCGTCACCGCCGCCAGCTCCAGTGTCATCGCAGGCACCACCGGTGCCACCAGCGCTGTCCGTGCCACCGCCGCCAGCGCCACCAGTGTCGCCAGCGTCACCGGAGTCACCGGCACCGCCTGTCGCACCGGAGCCCTCGGTGCCACCACTGTCACCGCCGCCACCGGTGTCGCCGGAGCCACCAGAGCCGCGCCGGTTGCCGGGGGTCTCCGTGCGCCCGCCGCCTCCCCGGGCCGCGCGGTGCCAGCCCGCGCCCGGTGTCCCCCCGGTTGTCCCCCCGGTGTCCCCCCCGGTGTCCCCCCCGGTGTCCCCCCCCGGGGCCGCGCGGTGACAGCCCGTGCCCTCCGCCGCCCCCCGGCGCCCCCCCGGCCATGCCGCTGCTCCGGAGACCCCCGGGGGGGGCACAGGAGGACGGGGACCCCTTCGCCACCAACCCCGAGAGCCGGCGGCGGCGCCGCGCCACGCTGGGCGGGCTGGTGGGGCTGGGGGGACAGCTGGGACAGCTCGGGGGACAGCTCGGGGGACACCTGGGACAGCTCGGGGCACCCTTCGGCCGCGCCCGCCGCCCCCGGGACCCCGCCGGGCCCCGCGGCCGCCGCCGCTCCGAGGACTCGGGGGTCCCGCGGAGAGCCCCGGAGGAGGCGGGCGGGGGCAAGCGGGGGTCGCTGCTGCGCCTGGCGCTGGGGACGTGGGGACAGCGAGGGACCGAGAAGGTGTCGCCGGTGGAGGGACAGGCCGGGGACGGCGCGGAGGGAGCGGGACCGCGGCCGGAGAGCGGCCGGAGGGACGAGGACGGCGGCAGGGACAGGGAGCCGCTGTCGGGTGAGTGGGGACAGCGAGGGGTCCGGGGACACGGGGTGGGGACAGGGACGGGGACACGGGTTGGGGACAGGGACGGGGACACGGGTTGGGGGCAAGGATGGGGACAGGGGGGCTTGGGGACGAGGGATGGGGACATGAGGGTGAGGGGACAGGGGATGGGGACAGGAAATTGGGACAGGGGATGGGGACGCGGGGTGGGGACAGGGATGGGGACAGAGATGGGGACAGGAAATTGGGACAGGAAATTGGGACAGGGGATGGGGACAGGGATGGAGACAAGGATGGGGACAGGGGGGGCTTGGGGACAAGGGATGGGGACATGAGGGTGAGGGGACAGGGGAATGGGGGCAGGGGACTCGGGGCACGAGGATGTGGCGTCTCGGGGACGGCGACAGAGGCCGCAGGGACACGGGGATGGTGACAGGGGGCACGGGGATGGGGACAGGGGACACGGGGATGGGGACTTTGGGAGATGGGACGGGGACAGGCGCCTTGTGGAGACGGGGACACGGGGGTGGCCGCCTGGGGACGCGCGGCACGGAACGCGGGGACGCGGCGACACCCGGAGCCCACCGCGCCCCGCGCCGCGTCCCCGCAGTGCTGGAGATCCTGGAGCTGATCCAGCGCCGGGAGCTGGTGGCGGCGGACGCTCAGATCATCGCTCTGGAGGCCGAGTGCTCCCTGTCGCCGTCGCGGCCGCCGTCCCCGGTGTCCCCCCCGGGGGTGTCCCCCTCGGCGGGCTCCCCTCCGCCCTCTCCTCGCCCCTCGGGCGGGCGGCGAGCCCGGGACGTGGCTCTGCTCTACCGGGCGCTGCTGGCCCAGCTCTGGGCCGTGGTGGCCGAGGCGGTGGCCGCGGAGCGAGCGGTGGCCCCGCTGCGGGCCGTGGTGGCCGTGCTGGAGCAGGAGGAGGCGGCGGACGCTCGGAGCCCCCCCGGCACCCACCCGGGGCGGCCTCGGGGGCTGCGGCGGCGCTGGAGCGAGGCGGTGGCCAGGGCGGCGGGCGAGCGGCTGGCCCAGGTGGCCCCGGCGGGCGGGTTGGGGGCCCGGCTGGCCGCGCTGGCCGCCAGGGTGGTGGGCGACCTGGGGGTCGTCAGGAGCCACGTGGCGCCCGCCTACCCCCCCGAGTACGGGGCGCTGGGGGTCTACGCCCGCGGCTACCACCGGGCGCTGGCCCAGCAGCTGCGGGCGCTGGCCCAGAGGCCGCTGGCGGTGCCCGAGCTGTACCTGCTGCTGGACTGGCACAGCAACGCCTACCCCAGGTGAGGCACACCTGGGGGGGCACCTGGGGGGGGGCACCGGGGGGGGGGGCACGCTCCTCTCCTCCCCAGGGCGCTGTGACACCCGCGGGACTCCCCCCGAAATCTGGCCTGGCGCAGAGTGTCACAGCTGGGGCACAGCTGGGGCACAGCTGGGGCACACCTGGGACACACCTGGGGCACACCTGGGACACACCTGGGACACACCTGGGACACAGCTGGGAGCCCCGCACTCCTCATGGCACCTCTGGGACCCCCCCCCAAAATCTGTCCCCTCCTGCCCTGGCACAGAATGTCACACCTGGGACACACCTGGGGCACACCTGGGACCCCCACACTCCTCATGGCACCTCTGGGACCCCCCCAAATCTACCCCTCCCCACCCCAGCACGCCGGGTGTGACACCCGTGGGACCCCCGGCATGTGACCAGGGTGTCCCCAGGGTGTCCCCAGGGTGTCCCCAGGGTGTCCCCAGGGTGTCCCCAGGCACCCACCGGCGCTGTCCCCTCCCCAGGGAGGTTTTGGGGCACCCCGAGGTGGGGGCTCTGCTGCGGGCCCAGGAGCTGGGGCCCCTCCTGCCCCCCGAGACCCAGCGCGACCTGGAGAGCTCCTGCATCGCTGCCGTCAAGGTGGGGACACCGGGGTGGCACTGGGGACACTGGGGACACTGGGGTGGGGATGCTGTGGTGGCACTGGGGACGCTGGAGACAGTGGGGGGACACTGGGGACACTGTGGTGGCACTGGGGTGGCACTGGGGACACTGAGGTGGTGCTGGGGTGGCACTGGGGACCCTGGGGACACTGTGGGCACCAGGCTGGGGACACTGGGGACACTGTGGTGGCACTGGGGACACTGGGCTGGGGATGCTGTGGTGGCAATGGGGACACCGGTGTCACTGTGCTGAGGGCACTGTGGGTGCTGTGGTGGCACTGGGGACACTGGGGACACCAGGGTGGCACCGGGGACACCAGGGCGGCTCTGGGGGGACACTGGGGTGGCACTGGGGAGGACACTGTGGTGACACTGGGGACACTGGGCTGGGGATGCTGTGGTGGCAATGGGGACACCGGTGCCACTGTGCTGGGGTGCTGTGGTGGCACTGGGGACACTGTGGGCACCAGGCTGGGGACACTGGGGACACTGTGGTGGCACCGGGGACACCGAGGGCTCTGTGGTGGCCCTGGGACCTGCACTGGGGTGGCACCACCAGGCCAGTCCCAGGGCAGGGGGTGTCAGGGGACCCTGTGCCCCGCTGTCCCCACGCCCGGTGTCCCCACGCCCACGCGCTGTCCCCTCGCCGTCCCAGGCCAAGGTGGAGGTGGCCGTGGCGCAGGAGCTGCAGCTCAGCGAGGACACATGGCCCGAGGACGTCACCAGCCAGGACATGGACGAGGGGCTGGCCACGCGCGTCATCGGGGTACGGCCACCCCCAGAGCCCGGCCCTGGCCCTGGCCCTGGCCCCAGGGACATCGCGGTGGCCCGAGGGGCCGGCGGTGGCCCGGGGGCGCCGTGGTCACGGTGGCCGTGTCCCCACACTGCTGGTGGCCGTGTCCCCACCCTCAAGGTGGATGTGTCCCCACACTGATGGTGGCCGTGTCCCCACACTGACGGTGGCTGTGTCCCCACTCTCATGGTGGCCGTGTCCCCACCCTGACGGTGGCCGTGTCCCCACACTGATGGTGGCCGTGTCCCCACACCGATGGTGGCCGTGTCCCCACACTGACGGTGGCTGTGTCCCCACACTGTTGGTGGCCGTGTCCCCACCCTCATGCTGGCCGTGTCCCCACCCTGATGGTGGCCGTGTCCCCACCCTCAAGGTGGCCGTGTCCCCACATTGTTGGTGGCCATGTCCCCACATTGTTGGTGGCCGTGTCCCCACCCTCATGCTGGCCGTGTCCCCACAGCTGCTGCGGGCGCACGTGGACCGAGCCCCCCAGGTGACCCCCCGAGTTCGGGCGGGAGATGGCCCACAGCCTGCTGGGCGTGCTGGTGGCCTTCCTGCACAGGTGGGACAGCCTGGGGACAGCTTGGGGACAGCTTGGGGACAGCTTGGGGACACGGTGGGGACAGCCTGGGGACAGCTTGGGGACACGGTGGGGACACCAGGATGTGACCCGGGACGGGCCCAGGGGGTGCGGGGACACGGGGACACGCAGGGCAGGGGTGGCACCGGAGCCACGTGTCCCCCCCCCGTGTCCCCTGGGTGCCGCCGCGGTGCCACCGCCGTGTCACCGCGTGTCCCCAGCTTCCAGCGGAAGGTCGAGCGGTTCCTGGAAGCCCCCGGAGATGTCCCCTCCCCTGCCGAGGGCGCCCCGGCCCGCGCCATCGCCTTGGCCAACTGCTGTCCCCCCTTCAGGTGAGGCCACCCGCCGTGTCCCCCGGCGCCCGTGTCCCCGCCGTCCCCTCCCCTGTGTCACCTGCCCGTGTCCCCCCCCCCCGACACCCCGGCAGGGCGTTCGCCGAGCGGCTGGCGCAGTTCGGGCACCCCGAGAGCGAGGAGCCGCGGCGCCAGGCCCACGCCGCGCTGGACAGGGTGACACGCGCCTGCGGCCACGTCCTCACCCGGCGCCTCCTCGAGGACCTCAAGGTGTCCCCAGGGCGGGCGGGGGACAGCCGGGGGCGCGGCGGGGGGGCGTGGTGGGTGGGCTTTGGGTGGGGTGACACCCAGGGGACGTTGTTGGGTGGGGTGACACTTGGGGGACGTCGTTGGGTGGGGTGACACTTGGGGGACATTGTTGGGTGTTGGGTTAGGTGACACTCAGGGGACATCGTTGGGTTGGGTGACAGCTCAGGGGACGTCGTTGGGTGTTGGGTGACACCTGTGGGACATTGATGGGTTGGGTGACATTTTGGGGACATTGTTGGGTGTTGGGTTGGTGACACCCAGGGGACATTTTTGGGTTGGGTGACACTCAAGGGACACTTTTGGGTTGGGTGACACCCCTGGGACGTGGTTGGGCTGGGTGACACTCAGGGGACACGGTGGCCATCACTGGGACACGGTGGCCATCACTGGGTGTTGGGTTGGGTGACACCTATGGGACATTTTTTAGTTGGGTGACACTCAGGGGACATTTTTGGGTTGGGTGACACCCATGGGACACTTTAGAGTCGGGTGACACCTGTGGGACATTGTTGGGGTGAGTGACACCCCTGTGACACTCTTGGGTTTGGTGACACCCCTGTGACACCTCTGAGTGGGGTGACGCCCCCGTGACGCCGTTCCCGTGGGCGGGCGTCGGCTCCGGGCGCCGGGTGCCACCCGCGGGTGACGTCCCCGCTGTCCCCAGCCCCACTTCGGGAAGCTGATGAAGCGCAAGTGGCTGACGAGCTCGGACGCCTTCGACGCCATCGTGATGCGCGTCACCGGCTTCGCGCAGACGCTGCGCCCGCTGCACCCCGAGCCGCACCAGGTGTGCGCGGCCCCGATGGGTGACACCCCTGGGACACGGGACAGTGTCGGGTGACACCCCTGGGACATGGGGACAGTGTCGGGTGACACCCCTGGGACATGAGGACACTGCTGGGTGACACCATTGGGACATGGGGACGCTGCTGGGTGACACCATTGGGACACGGGGACACTGCTGGGTGACACCCCTGGGACATGAAGACACTGCTGGGTGACACCATTGGGACACGGGGACAGTGTCAGGTGACACCCCTGGGACATGGGGACAGTGTCGGGTGTCACTCCATGTGACACCTGATGGGTGCAGTGACCACAGGACAGTGCCAGGTGACACCTGACGGGTGCGGTGACCATGGGACAGTGCCAGGTGACGCCTGACGGGCACGGTGCCATTGATGGGTGTCCCTTGGTGTGACACCCACGGGCGCAGTGACCACGGGACAATGCCAGGTGACACCCACAGGCCCGGTGGCCGTGGGACAGTGCCGGGTGACACCTGACGGGTGCGGTGACCACGGGACAGTGCCAGGTGGCACCTGACGGGTGTGGTGGCCGTGGGACAGTGCCGGGTGACACCTGACGGGTGCGGTGACCACAGGACAGTGCCAGGTGACACCCATGGGCGCAGTGACCACGGGACAGTGCCGGGTGACGCCTGACGGGCCCGGTGACCACAGGACAGTGCCGGGTGGCACCTGAGGGGTGCAGTGGCCATGGGACAATGCCGGGTGACACCTGACGGGTGCAGTGACCACGGGACAGTGCCGGGTGACACCTGAGGTGACGCCTGACGGGCACGGTGCCATTGATGGGTGTCCCTTGGTGTGACACCCATGGGCGCAGTGGCCATGGGACAGTGCCGGGTGACACCCATGGGTGCAGTGACCACGGGACAGTGCCGGGTGACACCTGACGGGCCCGGTGACCACGGGACAGTGCCGGGTGACACCTGACGGGCCCGGTGACCACAGGACAGTGCCAGGTGGCACCTGACGGGTGTCACCCGGCGCCCAGGTGCTGGTCAGCGAGCTGCACCGCCGGGTGCTGATCGAGTACGTGCGGCCGCTGCTGCAGGGGCGCCTGGTGTGCGCCTCGGCCAAGGCGCGGGCGCGCGTGGCGCAACGGCTGGGCGACGAGGCCCGGCAGCTGCGGGAGCTCTTCACGCGCCTGGTGAGACCCCCGGGGAGCGCGGGGGGCCGGGGGCACCCGTGGGTGCGCGGGCGCGGATGGGCGTTGGGATGGGTGGCACCTGTGGGACGTTGATGGGTGTTGGGATGGGGTGGCACCTGTGGGACATCGTTGGGTGTTGGGTGACACCCATGGGTGTGGTGGCCGCGGATGGGTGTTGGGATGGGTGGCACCTGTGGGACATTGATGGGTGTTGGGATGGGTGGCACCTGTGGGACATTGATGGGTGTTGGGTTGGGTGGCACCTGTGGGACATTGTTGGGTTGGGTGACACCCATGGGACATAGTTGGATTTTGGGTCGGGTGACACCCATGGGACATCACTAGGTGTCCAGGTGACACCCGTGGGACATTGCCGGGTGTCCAATCGGGTGACACCCATGGGACGTCATTGGGTGCTGCGTGACACCCGTGACGCGGTGTCCGATCGGGTGACACCCATGGGACGTCATTGGGTGCTGGGTGACACCAGTGACGCGGTGTCCGATCGGGTGACGCCCATGGGACGTCGCTGGGTGCTGGGTGACACGCGCTGTCCCCACTGTCCCCAGGACTCGGCGTGGCCGTGGCTGGACTCGGTGGTGCCGCGGCTGCGGGAGCTGCTGGTGCTGGAGGACACGGCCGCGCTGCAGATGGAGGTCGGGGCCCTGGCCAGGGACTTCCCGGACGTGCGGTGCGTGGGGGGACCCCGCGGGGTGGCACCGGGGGACACCGAGGGGGTGGCACCGGGGGACACCGTGGGGGTGACACTGTGGGGTGGCACCGGGGGACACCGAGGGGGTGGCACTGTGGGGGTGGCACTGGGGTGACACCGAGGGGGTGGCACTGTGGGGTGGCACCGGGGGACACCGAGGAGTGGCACTTGGTGACACTGCGGGGGTGGCAGTGGGGTGGCACAGCCAGGGGTGACACCGCGGGGACCCTTCGGGGGTGGCACTGGGGTGACAGAGCCAGGGGTGACACTGTGGGTTGGCATCGGGGGACACCGAGGAGTGGCACTGGGGTGACACCGTGGGGGTGGCAGCAGGGTGGCACAGCCAGGGGTGACACTGTGGGAGTGACACAACCTGGGGCGACACTTCGGGGACCCCTCGGGGGTGGCACTGGGGTGGCACGGCCGGAGGTGACACTTCGGGGACCCCACGGGGGTGACACTGGGGTGGCACTGGGGTGGCACGGCCGGAGGTGACACCGCGGGGACACCACGGGGGTGGCACTGGGGTGGCACAGACAGGCAGGACGCTCCGGGGACCCCACGGGGGTGGCACTGGGGTGGCACGGCCGGAGGTGACACCGCGGGGACCCCACGGGGGTGGCACTGCGGTGGCACTGCGGTGGCACTGCGGTGGCAGGGCCGGGCAGGACGCGTCCGTCCCGCGGGGGACCCGAGCGCGGTGACCGGACGCGGCCTCCGGCCCTTCCCGGCAGCTCCCGCCCCGCTCCTCCCGCCGGGAAGCGGCCGCGGCCCCGCGCCAGGTCCCCTCCCCTGTCCCCGCTCTCCGTCCCCTCCTCTGTCCCCGCTCTCGGTCCCCGGGGACCGCTGGCACGCGCGGCCACCCGGGGACAGCAGGGGAGGGGACGCGCCCCGGTTAAACCGGGCTGGGGGGGGGGCGGAACTGGGAGCGGTGAAAGCGCAGCCGGGGGCGCCCCAAAACCCCCAAAACTCCCCCAAACCCGCACCCCGGGCTGCGAGGGGGTTTCGTCGCCGCTGACCCCCGCTGTCCCCCTCTGTCCCCCTCTGTCCCCCTCTGTCCCCCTCTGTCCCCTCCGTCCCCGCTGTCCCCGCTGTCCCCCGCTGTCCCCTCTGTCCCCCTCTGTCCCCGCTGTCCCCCTCTGTCCCCGCTGTCCCCCATTATCCCCGCTGTCCCCTCTGTCCCCCTCTGTCCCCTCTGTCCTCTCTGTCCCCGTTATCCCCCGCTGTCCCCGCTATCCCCCGCTGTCCCCGCTGTCCCCCGCTGTCCCCCATTGTCCCCGCTGTCCCCCATTATCCCCTCTGTCCCCTCTGTCCCCTCTGTCCCCTCTGTCCCCTCTGTCCCCGCTGTCCCCGCTGTCCCCCTCTGTCCCCGCTGTCCCCGTTATCCCCCGCTGTCCCCGCTGTCCCCCGCTGTCCCCGCTGTCCCCGCTGTCCCCCTCTGTCCCCGCTGTCCCCGTTATCCCCCGCTGTCCCCGCTGTCCCCCGCTGTCCCCCATTATCCCCGCTGTCCCCCGCTGTCCCCCATTATCCCCGCTGTCCCCTCTGTCCCCTCTGTCCCCACTGTCCCCCGCTGTCCCCGCTGTCCCTGCTGTCCCCGCTGTCCCCTCTGTCCCCCGCTGTCCCCCGCTGTCCCCGCTGTCCCCGCAGGAGGAGACACGTGGCCGCGCTGCTGGACGCGCGGGGCTGCGGGCTCAGGGCCCCCGCAGGGAGATCCTGGGGGTGCTGCAGGATCTGGAGGGGTCGGAGGCCGAGCCGGGGCCCCCCCGGCACCGAACCTTCTTCTCGGAGCTGCCGGCGCCGCGCCCCGTGCGCTGCCTCCCGTTCCACCTGCCCCGGCTGCGCCTGCCGCGCCGCAGCCCGGCCAGGACCCCGCCGTGACAACCCGCGGGACACCCCCGGGATACACCAGGGATACCCCGGGATACACCAGGGATACCCCCGGGACCACCCGGGACACCCCGGGATACACCAGGGATACCCCCGGGACCACCCGGGACACCCCGGGATACACCAGGGATACCCCGGGACCACCCGGGACACAACCGGGATACCCTGGGATACCCCGGGACACAACCGGGACACCCTGGGATACACCAGGGATACCCTGGGATACCCCGGGACACAACCGGGACACCCTGGGATACCCCGGATACACCAGGGATACCCCGGGACACCCCGGGACACAACCGGGACACAACCGGGACCACCCGGGATACCCCGGGACACCCCCGGGACCACCCGGGATACCCCCAGGACACCCCGGGATACCCCGGGACACAACCGGGATACCCCGGGATACCCCAGGGACACCCCCGGGACACCCCCAAGGGGATGGGGACACCCCGAGCTTGGGTCTGGAGACACCCCGAGTTCGGGGTCTGTCCCCTCCCAGGATTGGTGACACCCCCGAGTTCGGGTTTGGGGACACCCGGGGTTTGGGGACACCCCGAGTTCGGGTCTGTCCCCTCCCGGGGTTTGGGGACACCCCGAGTTCGGGGTCTGTCCCCTCCCGGGGTTTGGGGACACCCCGAGTTCGGGTCTGTCCCCTCCCGGGGTTTGGGGACACCCCGAGTTCGGGTCTGTCCCCCGCAGTCCCAAACTGTCCCCAAATCCACGCGTGTCCCCCCTCCCCGGTGTATAAATGTCGCTGTAAATGAGCACCGGGGGCTCTGTCCTCGTCCTTGGGGACACGGGGACACCGGCGAGGGGCCACACCGGGGTGGCGGCGCAGGACAGGGCCACCAGCGCCAGGCGGGGGAAGCCACCAGGCGGCGGGGACACGGGGGACACGGTGGGGACACGGGGGACACGGTGGGGACACGGGGGACACGGTGGGGACACGAGGGACACGATGGGGACGAGGGGACACGATGGTGACAAGGCCACACACCAGAGACGAGGGGACACTTTGGGGACACTGGGGACACTGTGGGGACGAGGGGGACATGAGGGGGACAAGGGGAACACAGCAGGGGACGAGGTGGGGACACGATGGTGACAAGGCCACACACTGCAGGGACAAGAGGACGCGGTGGGGACACGACGGTGACAATGCGACACTTCGGCCCTTCCCGGGGAGGGGCGGGGAGGACCTCGGCGGGGTTGGGGACAGGCTTGGGGACACCGAGGGGTCTCGTGCGACGCCCGGGGCAGGGATACGGAGGGAGGACACGGAGGGGGGACACGGAGAGGGGACACGGGGGACACGGGGACGCGGTCACTCGGCCCGCGGGGGGGGGCTCTGGGTGCGTCCCCCCCCCGGCTCCGGTCCCCGGGTCAGAAATAGCCGGGATCCGGCCAGGAAGAGGCGACAGCTAAAAATAAAGTGACCGCGGCGGGAGCGGGGCCAGGGGTCACGGTGTCACCCCCCGGGCCTGGGAAGGGACCGGCGGCGACGGAAGCGACAGCGCCGGGCGGGGACCGGGGGACGCCGGGGAAGCGGGGGGACCCCGGCGCTGGGAGGGGGGCGCGGGACGGCGAGGGGACACTCGGGGACGGCTCGGGGGTGGCGCGGAGGGGGTGAGGCGGGGGGACACGGGGGGTGACAGAGGGGGACACACGGGTGACAGAGGGGGACACACAGGGGGTGACAGTGGGTGACACACGCGGGGGGACAGAGGGGGACAGACGCGGGGGGACAGTGGGTGACACACGCGCGGGGTGACAGCGGGGGACACGGGGGGTGACAGAGGGGGACACACGTGGTGACAGCGGGTGACACACGCGGTGCCAGCCCCGGTGAATCACAGCGCCGCTGGCGTCACGGAGGGGGGCCAGGAAGGAAATTCCACCCCCCGCTCCCCCCCCAAAAAAAAACCCAAAAAAAACAAACGGGGAGAGAGGGATCGGGGGGGAGCCCGAAACTCCCCAGGGATGCCCAAACTGGGAAAAGGATCCTCGAACTGGGAAAGGATCATCCGAACTGGGAGAGGAGTCCTGAAACTGGGAGAGGAGTCCTGAAACTGGGAAAGGACCCCCGGGACTGGGAGAGGATTCCCGATACTGGGAGAGGGTCCTCGGTACTGGGAGAGGACCCCTCAAACTGGGAAAGGATACTCCAAACTGGAAAGGAGTGCTGGAACTGGGAAAGGACCCCCGAAACCGGGAGAGGATCCCCCGTACTGGGAAAGGAACTCCCCAAACTGGGAAAGGACTCCCTAAACTGGGAGAGAAGCCCTTAAACTGGGAGAGAGCCCACATCAAACTGGGAAAGGACCCTCCAAACTGGGAAAGGCACCCCTCAAACTGGGAAAGGCACCCCCCAAACTGGGAAAGGACCCCCTAAACTGGGAAAGAACCTCCTAAACTGGGAGAGAAGCCCTTAAACTGGGAGAGAGCCCACATCAAACTGGGAAAGGACCCTCCAAACTGGGAAAGGCACCCCCCAAACTGGGAAAGGACCCTCCAAACTGGGAAAGGACCCCTCAAACTGGGAAAGGACCCTCCAAACTGGGAAAGGACCCCACAAACTGGGAAGGCACCCCTCAAACTGGGCGCTGCCCCCCCCCTCAAGTCTCTCCCGCACCCCTGGCGCCCCCTGCGGGTCACCGGCGGAGCTGCAGGAGGGGCTGGGGGCGTGTCCCGAGGAGGGCGTGTCCCGAGGAGGGCGTGGCCGCGGCCCCACCCAATTTCCCCGTTGATTGACAGGCGGGCGGGGTTTCTCCTCGCCGCCCCCCCCCCCCCAAACCCCCTCGGGGGTCCCCCCCACCCCAAAAAAGAGACGCCGGGAGCCGCTGGAAGCTGCTTTATTGGCCACGTTTGGGGCGGGACGAGCGCGGACGGGGGTCCCGGGGGCGGGCCCCGGACGGGCACGAACACGGCACAGGGCGACAATAATTATCCTCGTTATAATAATAATAAAAAATTAAACATCTCCCGCGCAACAAAAATAGATTTATATACCGGGGGGGGGGGGGGGGGTGTGAAGGGGAGGGGGCGGAGCCAAGGCCGGCGAAGCTGAAGGGGACAAAGGGGGGGGGACAAGAGGGGACGAGCAGGACAGGAGCGCACCTGGAGGTGTCACCTGGAGGAGGGGGTCACCTGGAGGGGGTCCCGGAGGTGACGGAGGGGCGGCCCCGAAAAAGGGGGGCAGGTGACCCGGAGGGGGTCACCCGGAGGCGCGGGGACCCCCCCGAGGGGGACGCGGAGGTGACACCCGGAGCAGGGGCGGAGGTGGCCCGCGGAGCCCCTCAAGGGGACATCTCCAGCGGGACGGAAATGAGGCGGGGACCTGGCCGGGGGACGCGGCGGTGGCGCCGGGACCCCGGTGGGGGAAGCGGGACCTTCAGCGGGGGGAATTGGGGACACCTCGGGTGTCGCAGGTGCCACCAGGGCCAGGCTGGGACATCTCCCAAGGGACGGAGACGCGGCGGGGCGAGGGGACAGTCACCCCTGAGGCGACGGGGACACCGCGGAGAACTTCTCCGGGCGCTGGGAATGGCACAGGGACGTCGCCGAAGGGACGCGGACGCTGCCCGGAGCCCCGGGGGGCGGCGGGGACCTCGGGAGGTGACAAAAGGAGGGGACAAAAATCCGCCCCCAGGGAGGCGGAGGTGGGGCAGGGACATCTCCGGAGGGGTGGGAGACGTCGGAGGAACCCCGAGGAATGAGGGAGGGACATCTCGGGGGTGACAGGGACACCCCGAGAGGGACGGGGATCCGGGGAGATCCCCAAAAAGGAGGGAGGGTCACCTCTGGGGTGACAGGGACACCTCGAGAGGTCTCTGTGGGCAGTGGGAGCAGGACAGGGACATCTCCAGAGGGACGGGGATCCGGGGAGATCCCCAAAAATGAGGGACGGTCACCTCTGGGGTGACAGGGACATCTCCAGAGGGACGGGGATCCTGGGTGATCCCCAAAAAATGAGGGACGGTCACCTCTGGGGTGACAGGGACATCTCCAGAGGGACGGGGATCCTGGGTGATCCCCAAAAATGAGCGACAGTCACCTCTGAGGTGACAAGGACACCTCGAGAGGTTTCTCTGGGGTGTGAGGGACATCTCGAGAGGGATGGAGATCCTGGGTGATCCCCAAAAAATGAGGGACAGTCACCTCTGAAGTGACAGGGACATCTCCAGAGGGATGGAGATCCGGGGTGATCCCCATGAAATAAGGAATGACACCTCTGGGGTGACAGGGACACCTCCAGGGGGACAGACATCCTGGGTGATCCCCCTGAAATGAGGGACAGTCACCTCTGCGGTGACAGGGACACCTCCAGGGGGACAGAGATCCTGGACAAACCCCAGAGGTGACGGGGACCGGGAGCAGACGCCTCCCAACAACCACGGGAACGCTGGAGCCTCATCACGGCCACCACCTCCAGGCGCCAAAACCCTCCCAAAAAAAAACCCGCCCAAAACCCCAAAAAACTCCACAACACCGCTCCAGAACCGGGAGGGGTGAGCACAAAAAAACCCCAAAAAACAACCCAAAAAAGACCCCAACAATCGGAGCGGGCCAAGCCCAGCCCCGAGGCGCGGCGGCGGCAGGGAGGAGGCGCGCCCGGTTTGGCGGATTTTGGGGGTTTTTTTGGTTTTTTTGGGGGGGTGGGTGCGGGCGAGGAGGGGACAGAACTGGGCCGGGGGGCGGGTGGGGTTTCACAACGCGAGGAGCGAGGGAGAATTCAAGGAGTCCGAGGACTGGTCGCTGCTGCTGCTCCGCTGGTGCGAGGCTCCGCAGGTGGCTCCCTCTGGGTGGGTGAACACAAACGCGGGGGTGGCGTTAGGGGGTCCCGCGGGGACCCCGGGCGGGAGGCAGCAGCCGGGGAAGGGACCCTGCGGGCCCTGGAACGGCGCCGGGGGCAGGAAAGCGACGGTCCCCGCCTTGCCCGGGCTGCTCACCTCGGCGGGGCCGGCGCCCAGGGCGCCGATGTCGCCGATGTCCTCGAAGGGGACCTTGCAGGCGGGCGCGTGGGCCACCAGCACGAACTCCAGGCGCTCCTTCTCCTTGCGCAGCTCGGCGATCTCCGACTCCAGCTCCGCCTTCTCCTCCTCCAGCTGGTCCGTCTCCTGCGGGGACGGAGCGGTCAGGCTCGGGGTGGCCCCAGGGTGTCCCCGGGGTGGCCTCAGAGTGTCCCCGGAGTGTCCTCAGGGTGCCCCTAGAGTGTCCCTCAGAGTGTCCTCGGGGTGTCCCCGGGGTGGCCTCAGGGTGTCTCTAGATTGTCCCTCAGAGTGTCCCCAAGGCGACCCCAAAATGTCCTCAGAGTGTCCTAAGGTGTCCCCGTGGTCTCCTCAGGATGGCCCTAGATTGTCCCCCAGAGTGTCCTCGGGGTGGCCTCAGAGTGTCCCTAGATTGTCCCTCAGAGTGTCCCCAAAATGTCCTCAGAGTGTCCTCAGGATGTCCCCGAGGTAGCCTCAGGATGCCCCTCAGAGTGTCCCCAGAGTGTCCCCAGGGTGGCCCCAGGGTGGCCTCAGAGTGTCCCTAGATTGTCCCTCAGAGTGTCCCCAGGGTGACACCAAAGTGTCCTCAGGATGTCCCTCAGAGTGTCCCCAGGGTGGCCCCAGAGGGTCCCCGGTGTCCCCGACCCTGAGCGTGGCGTTGTCCCCCTGCATCTCTGTCTGTCTGTCCCCCTGTCCGTCCTCCTGCTCCTGCAGCACCCCTGGGTGTCCGTCTGTCTGTCCTCCTGGGTGTCCCCTCTGCTGTCCCCAAGCCCCGGGGGACATCCCGCGGGCTGCTCTGGCGTCCCTAAGTGTCCGTCTGTCCCCTCCCTTGTCCCCTGTCCCCAGGGGTGGCATTGTCCTCCTCCTGCAGCACCCCTGAGTGTCCGGCTGTCCCCAAGCCTGGGGACAACCCCGAGTGTCCGGCTGTCCCCTCTGCTGTCCCCAGGAGGGGACATCCCCGAGTGTCCAGCTGTCCCCAAGTCAGGGGACATCCCCGAGTGTCCGACTGTCCCCTCTGCTGTCCCCAGGAGGGGACACGCTCTGCTCTCCGCGGTGCCACCACCCCTGGAAAGTCCTGGGGACATTGCCACCTCCCCTGATGTCCCCGGGGATGTCACTGTCCCTTACACGGGGACACCGCTGCGCCCCCAGCTCCCAGAGCGGCAGCGCCATCCTCATCCTCCTCCCCAGCGGCCGCGGCGACACCGCTGTCCCCACCGCACGTCCCCAGCCCCGTGCCAGCTGTCCCCAGCTCCGAGGACACGGCCACCACCCGCGCCGCTCCACGGGGACACGCGTGTCCCCAGCTGCCCGCGCGAGGGGGGCGCGGCCCGGCCGCTTGTCCCCGGGGCCACCCCCGCGCTGTCCCCGCGCTGTCCCCGCGCTGTCCCCGCGCTGTCCCCGCGCTGTCCCCGCGCTCACCGCCTGCAGCCGGTCCGTCAGCTCCCGGCGCCGGTTGCGACATTTGGCCGCCGCCAGTTTGTTCCTCTCCCGCCGCACGCGCCGCTTCTCCTCTTCCTCGGGCGTCAGCTGCCACACGGAGGGGACTGTCACCTTCTGTCACCTTCTGTCACCCTCTGTCACCCGCTGCCGCCCCCCACTCCGCGTCCCCAAAGCCCCGCTGTCCGCGCCCCACCCCGGACCCGAGCACGGCGGGAGATGTCACCAAGCGCGGTGTCACCGAGGTGCCACCGCCTGAGGTGGCCCTAAAGCTCCTGACGCTGGCAGTGTCACCGAGGTGTCACCACCTGGGGTGGCCCTAAAGCATCTGCCACTCACGATGTCACCAAGGTGCCACCGCCTGGGACGTCCCTCACTCTCCTGCCACTCACAACGTCCCCAAGGTGCCACCACCCCTGGGTCCCTCAGGCTCCTGATGATCATGATGTCCCCAGCTTCCCCTCATGTCCCCAAGGTGCCACCACCTGGGACGTCCTTCACTCTCCTGCCACTCACAATGTCCCCAAGGTGTCACTGCCTGGGGTGGCCCTAAAGTTCCTGCCATTGACAGTGTCCCCAAGGTGCCACCACCTGGGACATCCCTCACTCTCCTGCCACTCACAGTGTCCCCAAGGTGTCACCTGAGGCACGTCCCTTGCTCTCCTGCCACTCGTGATGTCCCCAAGGCGCCACCACCTGGGACATCCCTCGCTCTCCTGACACTCGTGATGTCCCCAAGGTGCCACCGCCTGAGGCACGTCCCTCACTGTGCTGCCACTCAGAATGTCCCCAAGGTGTCACCCGAGGCACGTCCCTCACTGTGCTGCCACTCACAATGTCCCCAAGGCGCCACCACCTTGGGTGTCCCTCACTCTCCTGACACTCGTGATGTCCCCAAGGTGCCACCTGAGGCACGTCCCTCGCTCTCCTGCCATTCACAATGTCCCCAAGGCGCCACCACCTTGGGTCCCTCACTCTCCTGCCACTCACAATGTCCCCAAGGCGCCACCTGAGGCACGTCCCTCACTGTGCTGCCACTCAGAATGTCCCCAAGGTGTCACCCGAGGCACGTCCCTCGCTCTCCCCGCCACCCCTGCCACCCTCGCGCCCCCCCGCCCCCGTGTCCCCAGGTGCCACCACGGCCGCTGTCCCCTCTCACCGTCTCCTCGCGGCTGCGCCGGGGCCGGGCGCGGGGGGCTCGGGCCGGGGCCGGGCCCGGGGGTCCCGCGAAGGCGCCCAGGCCGGGGGTGGAGTAACTGGGTCCGGGGAGGTCGTAGGGGTCCAGGGGGGGCGGCTGAGCCATGGGAGCCCCCGGGGCCACCGAGGAGATGAGCGTGGGCTGCACCAGCCACTGCAGGTCCTGGCTGGTGGTGATGGCCGTCACCGTGGGCACGAAGGAGCCGGGCATGTCCCCCAGGGCGCTGCACTCCTGCGGGGCGGGGGGGTGACACGGGTCAGGGCGGCCGGGGACAGCGGCGACACGGCCGGGGACACCCCCGCGCGCGCGAGGGCACACCGGTGCGACGCCCACCCACCCACACCTCAGGAACGCGCGGGTGGCGTTGTCACCGCCACCGGCGTTGTGGCACCGAGGGGTGCCGCGGTTTGGGGACAGCGATGTCGCCAGCTGGTGGCACCTGGCGGGGGCGGGGGGCCACCCTTTGGGGACATCGCCACCCTTGGGGGACGCCTCCACCCTTGGGGGGACATCGCCACCCTTTGGGGACACCGCCACCCTTTGGGGGACATGGCCACCCTTTGGGGACATCGCCACCCTTTGGGGGACACTGCCACCCTTTGGGGGACACCGCCACCCTTTGGGGACATCGCCACCCTTTGGGGGACGCCGCCACCCTTTGGGGGACGCCGCCACCCTTTGGGGACATCGCCACCCTTTGGGGGACACCGCCACCCTTTGGGGGACATCGCCACCCTTTGGGGGACACGGCCACCCTTGGGGGACACCGCCACCCTTTGGGGACATGGCCACCCTTGGGTGACACCGCCACCCTTTGGGGGACATCGCCACCCTTGGGGGACATCGCCACCCTTGGGGGACACTGCCACCCTTTGGGGACACCGCCACCCTTTGGGGACATCGCCACCCTTAGGGGACACCGCCACCCTTTGGGGGACACCCCCGATTCCCCCAAAAACTCCGCGAGGAGGCGTGGCCACGCATCGAAATGGGCGTGGTCCCTCCGGCGAGGTGGGGCGTGGCCTCCCCGCCGCCGCCGCAGCAGCAGCAGCGGGCTCGGGGCGTGTCTCCGCCCCGTAATGGGCGTGGCTAAGAAAAGGGGGCGTGTCCCCCTCCTCGCGTCTCCCCCGGCAACGGCGCGCGGGGCGGGGGAGGGGGCGGGGACAACCCTCCCCCCCCCCCAAAAATAACCCCGCGCGCGCTTTGCGTGCGTGCCGCGTCACCGGCGGCGGCGTCACTGCGCGCGCTTACGCACGGCCCCGCCCCCTCCTCCTCCCTCCCCCCCCGTTCCCCTCCCCAAAAAACCCCGAGCGCGCCCCCGCCGCTCCCGGCGCGCTCACCTGCGCGGCCCCGGCGGCCGCGGGGCTCCCGAAGGAGTCGAGCGGCGACAGGTACTGGGACTCGGCCGAGGGCGACGAGCTGCAGCGCGACCCGGAGTCGTAGTCCCCGGGGAAGCCCTGGAACATGGCCCCGGGGGCGCGGGGGCCGCCCCGCCGCGACAAGGCTGCGGGGTCACGCCGCCACCGGCATGGCGGAGCGAGGCGGAGGGTGCTGCGGGGAGCCCCGGTTGCGCGCGGCGAGCTCCCCGGTTATCCGCTCCGGGGCTCCGGTCTCTCGGTTCGAGCCGCGGTGCGATGTTAGAGACGCCGGTGAGTCCGTGCCGGGCTCCGGCGCGCCGGTGAAACGTCCCGGTGAAGCGCTGCGAGCTCCGGTAAATCCGTGGCAGGCTCCGGTGCGCTTCCGCGAGCCTCGGCCGGCCGGTGCCGGACGCCGCCGTGCCCCGTCCCGGGCTCCGGGTCCCGAGCTATAAGCTCCGGTACATCGGTCCCGAGCTCCGGTGCGCCGCTCCAAAGCCCCGCCGCTCCCCTACGCGTCCCGGTACATCCGTGCCGGTCTCCGGTCGCTCGGTGCAAAGTCCCGCCGCGCCCGTCCCGGGCTCCAAAGTTGTCCGGTGCCAAGCCCCCGGTGGCTCTCCCGCTACCGGCCCCGCTACGTCCGTCCGTGCCAAGATCCCCGACACAAAGTTCCGCTCGGCCGCCGCCGGCTCCGGTAAATCCCTTCCCAGGCTCCGGCACGGTCCCGCTCCGAGCCCCCCGGCCGACGCTCCCGCCGCTCCCCCGGTCTCCGGTTTTTATGAATGAACTGCTCGCGGCAGCCCCGCCGCTTTATACGGCGGGGCCCCGCCCCTCTCCGCTGACGTCACGGCAGCCGCCGCCGCCTCTCCCGGGACCCCCGGGACCCCCCCCGGGACCCCTGGGAGCCCGCAGCCGCCGCGGTCCAGGCGATGGGCTCGGTTTGAGGCTCCGGGAGCCGCCGCCGCCGTTAAGAGGCCCCGGGGCGGCGCTGGAGCGGGGGGGATCCCTGTCCCCGCCCCCCGGAGTTCCTGTGACGCAATTAGCCAAATATGGGCTTGTCTGGAGTGTTTGTTTGGTATCCTAGCAATGACGTCACAGGGATTCCCTCCGCCGCCGCCGCCGCCGCCGCCGCCGCCGCCGCCGCCGCCGCCGCCCCGGGCGCGTATTAATAGAAACGGCACCGAGCGCCGTTCTAGAAACGGCCCGAAGCGTCCGGGCCGCCGGCTCCGGGGCGCGGGAACCCGCGGGAGACCCCCGAGACCCTCGGGATCCCGTGCCCACGGTAACGCCGCGGGATCCCCCCGGGGAGGCGGCCCCGGATCCCCGGCACGCCCCCCCGCCCCCTCCGGGGCATCCCCCGGGCTTCCCCCGGTGACCTCGGGAACCCCCCCCGTGACCTCCGGGATACCCCCCGGTGACCTCTCGGGACCCCTCCCCACCTTGATCGGGATCTCCGGGACTCTCCGGTGACTTCCCGGGACCCCCGGTGACCTCCCGGGACCCCTCCCCATTCCGACCGGGATCTTCAGGATCCTCCGGTGACTTCCCGGGACCCCCGGTGACCCCCCGGGACCCCTCCCCACCCCAGTCGGGATCTCCGGGACCCGCACCCCGACCCGGATCTCTGCCGGGATCCCCCCGGTGATCCCCCAGCGGGACCCCCGGGATCCTCCGGTGTTCCCTAGGACCCCCGGTACCTCCGGTAACCCCCCCAGAGCATCCCCCGGGACCTCCCAGAGCATTGCCCGGACCCCTCCCGGTACCTGCGGGACCCTCGGGACCCCCCAGCACCGTCCCGGGGCGGAGCCGTCCCCGTGCGGGGCCGCCCGGTACCGGAGCCACGGGAGCTCCCCCCGGAGGGGTCCCGGGACCGGGGCAAAGCGACCCCCACCCACATCCCGCAGCACCGGGAGTCACCGGCACCGGCCCGAGGAGCTCCGGGGCTCCCGGTACTGAGCGGTGCCGGTACCGGCGGTGTCCCGGTGGCGGGTGGGGACACACCGGGGGTGGGCGGGGCCCCGGTAGCGGGGCGCGGGGACCACCGGGAGGGGGGCCCGGGGGGTCCCGGTCCCTTTCGGCGGCGGGACCGGCACCGGAAGCTGATGTCAGCGGCGGGAACCGGCGCTGAGTCACGGCGGGACCGCGGGGACCGGAGCGGGGGGCGGTTCCCACGGCCCGGGGATCGCCCGTTCATTCATTCGCGCTGGCCC
Organism: Hirundo rustica; assembly: GCF_015227805.2. Classification (NCBI taxonomy): domain Eukaryota; kingdom Metazoa; phylum Chordata; class Aves; order Passeriformes; family Hirundinidae; genus Hirundo; species Hirundo rustica. The sequence goes on from NC_080709.1 coordinate 51,283, forward strand.
CGCCCCCTCCGGTGTCCCCGTCCGGTGCCCCCCGGTGGCAGCAGCTCCGGCGTGTACCGGGGGTCTCGTTCCGGTGTCCCGGGGGTCCCGGGGGTCCCCGTCCCATTCCCGGGACCCCCGGTCGGGCTCTCGGGGTGTTCTCAGCCCCGTTCCCGGTGTCCCGAGATCCCGACGATCCCGTTCCCACTGTCCGGTGTACCGGAGGTTCCTGTCCCGTTCCCGGGACCGCCGGCCGGGCTCTCGGGGGCATCCCCGCCCCGGTCCCGGTGTCCCGGTGCCCCGGGATCCTTGTCCCCTTGCCGGTGTACCGGCAGTCACTGTCCCGGTCCCGGGGGTCCCGCCGGGCTCTCCGGGGGGTTCCCGGCCGCGTCCCCGGGGTCCCGGGAGACTCGGGGGTCCCTGTCCCGTTCCCGGGGGTCCCGGCCGGGCTCTCGGGGGCTTCTCGGACCCGGTCCCGGGGTTCCCATTGCCGTTCCCGGGGTCCCGGGGTTCCCAGTCCCGTTCCCGGGGGTCTCGGAGGTCCCGGTCCCGGGGGTCCCGGCCGGGTTCTCGGGGGGTTCCCGGCCCCGTTCCCGGGGTCTCGGGGGTCTCGAGGGTCCCGGTCCCGGTCCCAGGACCCCCGCCCGCGCTCTCGGGGGGTTCCCGGCCCGTTCCCGGGGTCCCGGGGGTCTCGAGGGTCCCGGTCCCGGTCCCAGGACCCCCGCCCGGGCTCTCGGGGGTTCCCGGCCCGTTCTCGGGTCCCGGGGGTCTCGAGGGTCCCGGTCCCGGTCCCAGGACCCCCGCCCGGGCTCTCGGGGGGTTCCCGGCCCGTTCCCGGGGTCCCGGGCCCGTCCCGGTAAACACTGCGCGGGTCTCCCCGGTTACGGGCGTTCCCCGCCGGTGACGTCACCACGTCCGGCGTCCCGTGTTTACGGTCGCGCGGCAACGGCCGGTAACCGCGGCAACGGGGGCGGGGCCGGGGGCGGGGCCCGCGGGAGAGGGGCGGGGCGGGAACAGAGCGGCGTTCCCGCGCTTTTGGCGGGACCGGGGGGACACTGGGGACAATGGGGGGACATTGGGGGACAATGGGGGACACTGAGAGACACTGGGGGACATTGGGGGACAATGGGGAACACTGAGAGACACTGGGGACAATGGGGACACTGGGGGACATTGGGGACACTGAGGGACACTGAGAGACACTGGGGACAATGGGGGACATTGAGGGACACTGGGGACACGGGGGGACACTGGGGACAATGGGGGGACATTGAGGGACATTGACGGACATGGGGTACACTGGGGGACATGAGGGGACACTGGGGGACATTGGGGGACACTGAGGACAATGGGGACACGAGGGGACATTGTAAACATTGGGGACATTGAGGGACATGGGGGACACGGCGAATGTCAGACACATGTTTAGGGGTTCCCGCGGCCCCCCAGGACACCCTGTCCCCCCCGTGTCCCCCCCCCCGTGTCCCCTCCTGTCCCTCCCTGTGTCCCCTCCTGTCACCCCCCGTGTCCCCCCGTGTCCCCTCGCTGTCACACGCCATTGTCACAACAGTTTTTATTAAAGTGTGACCCCCGCCCCGCGTGGGGGGGGGTGAAGGACATGAAGTGGGGGGGAGGGATTTTGGGGACACCCCCCCCCCCCCCCCCGCTGTCACCTCGGGGTGGCGTCGGGGACAGCTGGGGACAGCTGGGGACAGGGGTGTCACTGCGGCTTCACTTTGGCACTTGGGAGCTTGGCCAGGACCCTGCGGGGACATCGAGGGGTCGGGGGGGGGACACGGGGACACCCCCGGGACCCCCCCTGGGCTGGGGGACACAGGGGACACGGGGACACGGGGGACACGGGGGACACAGGGACACAGGGGACACAGGGGACACCCCCGGGACCCCGCCCGGGCTGGGGGACACGGGGGACACGGGGACACAGGGGACACGGGGACACAGGGACACTCACCTGGCTCGCAGGTGGCTCAGGTGGCTCCTCACCAGACTCAGGTGCTGCTCGATCTGGGCCTGGGGACAGCGTGGGGACAGCGGGGGGACATTGGGGACATCGGGGGGGACATTGGGGGGGGCAGTTGGGGACATTGCGGCACAATTGGGGACATTGGGGGGACATTGGGGCACAATTGGGGACATTGGGGCGCAGCTGGGGACATTGGAGGAACAGTTGGGGACATTGGGGCACAATTGGGGACATTGTGGGGGCAGCTGGGGACATTGGAGGGGAAATTGGGGACACTGGGGGACAACTGGGGACAAAGTGGGCGGGGCCGAGGGACGCACACGACCCCCGGTGTCCCCGTGTCCCCGTGTCCCCGTGTCCCGTACCTGGTGGCGCCGGTAGAGCACGGGGAAGGTGAAGGCGCAGACGACACCTGGCCGGGGAGCGCCATTGTCACCTGCGGTCCCCAGGCTGTCCCCAAACTGTCCCCGTGTCCCCGTCCTGTGTCCCTGGGCCCCCTCCTTTGTCCCTGTCCCCATCCCCGTGTCCTGTGTCCCCATCCCAGTGTCCCCGTGTCCCCCCCAATGTCCCCTGTGTCCCCCCCTGTTCCCCCCATGTCCCCAGCTGCCCCCGCAGTGTCCCCAGCTGTCCCCACAACGTCCCCAGCTGCCACCCCCATGTCCCCAGTTGTGCCCCAATGTCCCCAGCTGCCTCCCCCGGTGTCCCCATGTCCCCCCATGTCCCCCTGAGTCCCCAATGTCCCCGTGTCCCCCCATGTCCCCCCCAATGTCCCCGTGTCCCCCCAATGTCCCCGTGTCCCCCCGTGTCCCCCCATGTCCCCGTGTCCCCCCATGTCCCCCAATGTCCCCGTGTCCCCCAATGTCCCCGTGTCCCCCCAATGTCCCCATGCCCTCCCAATGTCCCCGTGTCCCCATGTCCCCCCCAATGTCCCCGTGTCCCCCCAATGTCCCCGTGTCCCCCCCATGTCCCCATGTCCCCCCATGTCCCCGTGTCCCCTCAATGTCCCCGTGTCCCCTGTCCGTACCCGCTGCCAGCAGCGTCAGCCCGTTGCACACGGCCCCCACGTAGGTCAGCAGGTAGAACAGGAAGGCGAACTGGGGACAGCGCGGTGGCACCGCCACCGGCAGTGTCACTGTCACCAGCACTGCCACCGCCACCCCCCCTGCCACCCACACCCCCGTGCCCCCATGTGTCCCCAATGTCCCTCACACTCCCCGTGTCCCTCATGTCCCCACTGTCCCCGTGTCCCCAAGGCCCTCAATGTCCCCCCCCACACCCCCTTGTGTCCCGTGTCCCCCAGCCCGTGTCCCCCCTCTCGCTGTCCCCCTGTCCCTGTCCCCCTGTCCCTCTCACTGTCCCCCCGTCACTCTCCTAGTCCCCCTGTCCCCCTGTCCCTATCCCCATCCCCCTGTCACTGTCCCCTTGTCACTGTCCCTGTCCCCCGGTCACTGTCCCTGTCCCCCTGTCCTTCTGTCCCTGTCCCCTGTCACTCTCACTGTCCCCATCCCCCTGTCACTGTCCCTTGTCCCCCTGTCTCTGTCCCTATCCCCGTCCCTATCCCCCTGTCCCTGTCCCCCTGTCCCTGTCCCCATGTCACTCTCCCTGTCCCTGTGCCCATCCCTGTCCCCTGTCCCCATCCTCCTGTCTCCATCCCTGTCCCCCTGTCCCTGTCACTCTCCCTGTCCCCTGTCCCTGTCCCCCTGTCACTCTCCCTGTCCCTGTCCCCCTGTCCCTGTCACTCTCCCTGTCCCCGTACCCTGTCTCCATCCCTGTCCCCCTGTCCCTGTCCCCCTGTCACTCTCCCTGTCCCCCTGTCCCTGTCCCCATTGCCATCCCCCTGTCCCTGTCCCTGTCCCCTGTCCCCGTCCCCCCGTCCGTGTCACCTTGAGCGACTCGGGGACGCTGTGCACCAGGAAGAGGCGCGTCAGGGTGCGCGTGGCTGTCACCCCGCGTGTCGCGCCAGGAGCCGCGCCCAGCGCTGCTGCTGCTCCGGGCTCAGCGCCGCCACCTCCGCCCTGGGCACGGGGACGGTGAGAGGGACAGGGGACAGGGACAGGGGACAGGGACAGGGGACAGAGACAGGGACAGGGACAGGGGACACCGAGAGGGACAGGGGACACCGAGAGGGACAGGGGACAGGGACAGGGACACCGAGAGGGAGAGGGGACAGGGGACAGGGACAGGGGACACCGAGAGGGACAGGGACAGGGACAGGGACAGGGGACAGTGAGAGGGACACAGACAGGGGGACAGGGGACAGTGAGAGGGACAGGGGACAGAGGCACAGGGACAGGGGACACTGACAGGGACAAAGGACAGTGAGAGGGACAGGGGACAGGGACAGGGGACAGCTCAGGGGGACAGCAGTGGGGACAGGGACAGCGTCAGGGGGACAGTGACAGCTCAGAGGGACGGGGATGGGGACAGGGACTGGGACAGGGACAGCGTGAGGGGGCACAAGGGGCAGGAACCACGGGAACACCCCCGGGATGGGGACAGGGCCACCAGGGCCACCCGGGGGTGGCAGGGAGGGCACAGGGAGGGGACAGGGAGGGGACAGGGAGGGCACGGGGCCGTCCCCGGCGTCACTCACCGCGCCGGGGGCTGCGGGGCGGCCGTGCCCAGCGCCCTGAGGGCGGCCTGGCGCAGGCGCAGGGGGACGGTGACGGCCAGCACGGCCAGCGCGCCGTAGGCGGCCACCGAGACGGCGCTGAAGCGGGACAGGGAGCCCAGGGCCACCAGGGCCAGCAGCAGGGCCAGCGCCGAGCGCTCGGGGACGCGCCAGTACAGCAGCGCCCACACTGGGGACAGGGGGAGCGCGGTGGCACGGCGGGGACGGGGACGGGGTCCCCACGGTGCCACCCGCGGCTCCCCAGTGCTCCCAGTGCCACCGAGTGATCCCAGTGCCACCCAGTGATCCCCAGTGATCCCAGTGCTCCCCAGTGCCACCCAGTGACTCCCAGGGATCCCAGTGACCCCCAGTGCTCCCAGTGCTCCCAGTGATCCCCAGTGATCCCAGTGATCCCAGTGCCACCCAGTGATCCCAGTGATCCCAGTGACCCCCAGTGCTCCCAGTGCTCCCAGTGATCCCCAGTGATCCCAGTGACCCCCAGTGCCACCCAGTGCCACCCAGTGCTCCCAGTGACCCCCAGTGCCACCCAGTGATCCCAGTGCTCCCCAGTGCCACCCAGTGATCCCAGTGCCACCCAGTGCTCCCAGTGCTCCCAGTGCCTCCCAGTGCCCCCCAGTGCCACCCACGGCTCCCCAGTGCTCCCGGTGCCACCCAGTGACCCCAGTGATCCCAGTGCCACCCAGTGACCCCAGTGCTCCCAGTGCCACCCAGTGATCCCAGTTCCTCCCAGTGCCACCCAGTGACTCCCAGGGATCCCAGTGATCCCAGTGCTCCTTCAGTGTCCTCCCAGTGATCCCAGTGATCCCAGTGCTCCCAGTGCCACCCAGTGCTCCCCAGTGATCCCAGTGCCACCCAGTGACTCCCAGTGCCACCCAGTGCCCCTTCAGTGTCCCCCCCAGTGTTCCCCAGTTCCTCCCAGTGCCCTTTCGAAGTCCCCCCCAGTTCCTTACCGGAGCCCCCCAGTCCCTCCCAGTCCCTCCCAGTGCCTCCCAGTGCTCCCCCAGTCCCTCCCAGTGCCCCCCCAGCGCCCCCCAGTTTCTCCCAGCGCCCCCCAGTTTCTCCCAGTGCCCCCCAGTTTCCCCCAGCGCTTCCCAGTTTCTCCCAGCGCCCCCCAGTTTCTCCCAGTGCCCCCCAGTTTCTCCCAGCGCCCCCCAGTTTCCCCCAGTGCCCTTCCCGGCGCTCCCAGTGCCCCCCCCGTGCAGCACCTGGTCCCTCCATGGCTCCCGCGGGTGCTGCCGGGTTTTTTTTTGGGGGGGTCACCCCCTATTTTTAGCCGCCAATGGCGGCGGGGGCCGCGGGACCCTCCCCGAAATTGGACCCCGGGGCGTGCCCCCAACCCCGCCGGCCCCGCCCCCGCGCGCCGATTGGCCGCTCACCCTGTCCGTCAGCGCCCGCCGCGCTCTCTGATTGGTCCGCGGGCGGCGGGGGCGGGGCCGGGAGCTGAGGGGGCTCCGGAGGGGGCGGGCGAGGGGCGCCCCCTGGCGGCGGGGGTGGGAGGGGCGCGGGGGCTGCTGGGAGGGGAAAAAACGGGGTCGGGGGGGGTCAGAGGGGGTCTGGAGACCCTCACTCATGTACCAGACCCCACCTTGGGGATCCCCAAATGCCCCCAGAGACCCCCAAACCCCCAAGGACCCCCAAATATACCCCAGGGACCCCCAAACCCTCAGAGACCCCCAAATCCCCAGGGGCCCCCAAATATACCCCAGGGACTCCCAACCCCCCCCCAGGGACCCCCAAATCTCCCCCAGAGACCCCCAAACACCCAGGGACCCCCAAATCCCCCCAGGGACCCCCAAATCTACCCCAGGGACCCCCCAAATCTATCCCGGGACCCCCCAAATCCCCCCCAGGCACCCCCAAATTCACCCAAGGACGACCCCGGACCCCCAAACCCCCCTCCCAGAGCGCCCCCCCCCCCCCAAATCCTCACCCAACCTCCCGGGGGTCTCCCCCCTCTCGGGCCCCCCCGAGTCCGGCCGAGCCCCCTCGGGGGGTGCCGGGGGCTCCCCGGGACGTTTCTGGGGGGCTCTGGCGGCCGCTCGGGGGTCCGGCCCCCGCGGGGGTCCCCCCGAGGCAGGGCGGGGGGCGCGGCCCCGGCGGGGGTCGCGGCGGGGGTCGCGGGGGCCGCTCCCGGCGCGGAAGGCGATGTAGGAGAAGGTCAGCTCGCGGTGGGGGGCGCGGGGGGGTCCCCGGGGGTCCCCCCACGCCGCCGCCCCGGCCTCGTCCTCATCTTCATCCTCATCCTCATCCTCCTCATCCTCGGGGGGCTCCGGCGCCGGCAGCTCCGGGAAATCCGAGAGCTCGTTGCTGCCTGAGGGGGGGGGGGATTTGGGGTTCAGGGGGGGTCGGGGGGGGTTCAGAAAGGTTTTGGGGGTTCGGGAGGGGTTTTGGGGTTCCGGGGAGGTTTTGGGGTTCGAGGGTTTTTTGGGGTTCTGGGGGGATTTTGGGGTTCCGGGGGGATTTTTGGGGGTTCAGGAGGAGGTTCCGTGGGGTTTGGGGTTCGAGGGGTTTTTGGGGTTCAGGAGGGGTTTTGGGGTTCAGGGACTTTTGGGGTTCAGGGGTTCCGGAGGGGTTTTGGGGTTCCAGGGGGATTTTGGGGTTCAGGAGGAGTTGGGGTTCCGGGGGAATTTTGGGGGTTCCGGGGGATTTTTGGGGTTCCGGGGGATTTTTGGGGTTCCGGGGGATGTTTGGGGGTCCCCGCTCACCCTCGGTGGAGTCCGGCGTGGTGGAGGCCGTGGACGGAGCCTCTTCTGGAGAGGGGGGGGGAGCACGGGGGGGCGCGGGACCCCCGGACTCGATTTTCCCGCAATTCCCGGGACCCCCGCACGCGCCCCGAGTCCCGGTCCCGGTGTCCCGGTCCCTCCCGGTGCCGCCATCCCCGGCCACTCCCGCTCCTTCCGTGCCCGGTTCTTCCCGGTTCCCGCAGCCCCGGTGCTGCCCCGGTGCCTCGGCCGCTCCCGATCCCCCGATCCCGCGCCGTCCCCGGTTCCCGGTGCCGGATCCATTCCCGGTTCCCAGTGTCCCAATCCCCGTTTCCCGGTGTTCCCATTCCCGGTTCCCGGTGCCGGATCCATCCCCGGTTCCCGGTGCTTCCATCCCCGGTTCCCGCTGCTCCCCATCCCCGGTTCCCGGTGCCGGATCCATCCCCGGTTCCCAGTTTCCCCATCTCCCGTTCCCGGTGCTCCCATCCCCGGTTCCCGGTGCCGGATCCATCCCCAGTTTCCCGGTGCTCCCATCCCCGGTTCCCGCTGCTCCTCATCCCCGGTTCCCGGTGTTCCCATCCCCGCTTCCCGGTGCTCCCATCCCCGGTTCCCGGTGTTCCCATCCCTCGTTCCCGGTGTTCCCATCCCCGTTTCCCGGTGCTCCCATCCCCGGTTCCCGGTGCCGGATCCATCCCCAGTTTCCCGGTGCTCCCATCCCCGGTTCCCGGTGCCGGATCCATCCCCAGTTTCCCGGTGTTCCCATCCCCGTTTCCCGGTGCTCCCATCCCCGGCCACTCCCAGTCCCTCCGTGCCCGGCTCCTCCCGGTTCCCGCAGCCCCGGTCCCTCCCGGTGCTCCCATCCCGGGCTGTCCCCGGCCCCTCCCTGTTCCCCGCTGCCGGTACCGATTCCCGGTACCGATTCCCGGTGCCGATTCCCGGTGCCGATTCCCGGTTCCCCATCCCCGGCACCTCCCGCGGCCCCTCCCGCTCCCCGTTCCCGGTACCCGGTTCCCCATCCCCGGCCCCTCCCGCTGCCCGCTCCCCGCTGCCCGGTGCCGGTTCCCGGTGCCGGTTCCCGGTCCGTACTGCAGTGGGCGAAGCCCAGGACCTGCCCCATGGCGGCGGCCCCCGCATGGGGCTCCCGGTGGCGCCCGGGCCGGCCCCGCCGCGCATCACCGCAGCGCCATGGCGGGGCCCGGCACGGACAAAGGGCGGCGGCGGCGGCGGCGAGGGGCGGGGCCGGGCGGGGCCGGGAGGGGCGGGGCCGGGAGGGGCGGGGCCGGGAGGGGCGGGGCCGGGGGCGGGAGCGCGCCGGAGAGCGGGGAATGGGAATGGGAATGGGAATGGGGAATGGGGAATGGGGAATGGGGAATGGGGAATGGGAATGGGCACTGGGAACCGGGGATGGGCACCAGGAACCGGGAATGGGCACCTGGAATAGGGACCGGGAACCGGGAACTGGTACCGGGAATGGGGAATGGGGCATCGGGAATGGGGAATTGGGAATGGGGACCGGGAATGGGCACCTGGAGTAGGGACCGGGACCCGGGAATGGGGAATGGGGAATGGGCAACCGGGAATGGGGCACTGGGAATGGGGCACTGGGAATGGGGCACTGGGAGCCGGGCACTGAGAAACGGGAACCGGCACCGGGACCCGGGCACCGACCCCGGGGCTCCCCAGTGTCCCCCCAGTACGTCCCAGTGCTCCCCGCAGACCCTCCCAGTGCTCCCAGTCCCTCCCAATGCCCAGAACCGGAGAGTTCGTGGGGACACTGGGGTGACACTGGGGTGTCACTGGTGGTCACTGGTGGTCACTGGTGGTCACCGGGGGGGGTCACTGGTGGACACTGGACGTTACTGGTGGTCACTGGTGGACACTGGTGGTCACTGGTGGACACTGGTGGTCACTGGTGGACACTGGGGGGTCACTGGTGGTCACTGGTGGTCACTGGAGGGGGTCACTGGTGGACACTGGACGTTACTGGTGGACACTGGACGTTACCGGTCCTCGCCGGGCCCCGCGCGCCGCCGTTGCCGCTTTAAGGGGTCCCGGGGCCCCTCCCGGTCACCGCCGCCGTTACCGGCAGGGGCGGGGCCGGGTGGGCGGGGCCGGCCCATGGGGGGCGGGGCCTCTCGCCGGGACCGGCGGGTCCGGCCCCCGCCGCCACCGGAAGGGCCCGGACCGGCCGCGGCCGCCAGCATGAGGTGAGCGGGGATCGCTACTGGGAGGCACTGGGAGGCACTGGGAGGCACTGGGAGGCACTGGGAGGCACTGGGAGAACCGCGCGCCGGCGCTGGGGGGCTGCGGGAAGCGTTACCGGGCGCGGGGGGCACCGGGGATCGGTACCGGGAGCGCCGGGAGCGGGAACTGGGCGGACTGGGAGCGGCGGGGATCGGGACTGGGAACACTGGGAGCACCGGGGATCGGGACTGGAGGCACTGGGAGCACTGGGGATCGGGACTGGAGGCACTGGGAGCACTGGGAGCACTGGGAGCGGCGGGGATCGGTACTGGGGGCAGTGGGAGCACCGGGGATCGGGACTGGGAGCACTGGGAGCGGCGGGGATCGGGACTGGAGCACTGGGAGAGCCGGTAACGGGCGCTGGGGGCAGCGGGCGGCGCCGGTAACGGGCACGGGGGGCGCCGGTAACGGGCGCTGGGAGAACTGGGACCGGGAGAGCCGGGATCCGGAACTGGGAGCGCCGGGAAGCGGTACTGGGAGCGCCGGGGAAACCGGGAAGTGGGGCTGGGAGCACTGGGAAAACCGGGAACCGGGACTGGGGGGCACTGGGAATCGGGACTGGGAGCGCTGGGAGAACCAGGAACCGGGGCTGTGGGCACTGGGAGCGCTGGGAATCGGGACTGGGAGCGCCTGGGAAACCGGGAAGTGGGACTGGGAGCGCTGGGAATCGGGGCTGGGGGCACTGGGAATGGGTCCTGGGTTTACTGGGAGTACCGGGAGCGGGCACGGAAAGGGACCGGGGGAACTGGGAGCACTGGGAGCACTGGGAGCACTGGGAGGGAGCGAAAGGGGGAGAAAGAGGAAGGAAAAGGGGGGGCAGGGGGAGGTTTTGGGGTGCGGGGGGGGATTGGGGGATGTCCGGGGGGCGGGGGGCAGCACCCAGGGGTGCCCCAGGACTCTGCGGGAGGGGGGGGCCCGACTCGGGGGGGTCCCTAAATGAGGGGGGGGTCCCGGAGCCACCCCCGGGGGTCCCACATGGGGGGGGGTCACCATACAAGGGGGGGACCTCCAAGTTTGGGGTGGGTCCAGCCCCATTGTGGGGGTGTCCAATCTCTTTTTTTTGGGGGGGTCCAGCCCCTTTTAGGGGTTCCATCCCCATTTTTTTGGGTTACACCCCCATTTTCGTGGTTCCAGTTCCATTTTTTGGGTTCCATCCCCAGTTCGTGGTCCCACCCCCCCAATTTCGGGGTTTCTCCATCCCCATTTTCCCCAATTTTTTGGGTCCCACCCCCATTTTTCGGGGTCCCGCCCCCATTTTTTTTCAGTTTCTAACCCCATTTCGTGGTCCCACCCCCATTTTTTGGGGGTTACACCCCCGTTTTTCGGGGCCTCGCCCCCATTTTTTTCGGTTCCTAACCCCGTTTTTTCTGTTTCTAACCCCGTTTTTTCTGTTTCTAACCCCGTTTTTGGGGGCTCCCGCCCCCCCGTTTTCCTGCTCCTCCGCAGCGAGCGGGTGCTGTGCAGCGCCCGGGCCGCGGTGCTGCTCTACGAGGAGGGGCAGAAGCTGTGGGTGCCGGCGGGGGCCCCCCCCAGAGCCCCAGCTGTGTCCAGCTGTTCCACCAGCCCGGCACCACCTGCTTCCGCCTGGTGGGGCGGCGCCTGCACCCCGAGCAGCAGGTGGGGGGCTCCGTGGGGCTGGGGGGCTCCATGGGGCTGGGGGGCTCCATGGGGCTGGGGGCACCCGGGGCTGGGGGGGCCTCAGTGGGGCTGGGGGCACCCAGGCCTGGGGGTCTCCATGGGCCTGGGGGGCTCCATGGGGCTGGGGGCACCCGGGGCTGGGGGGCTCCATGGGCCTGGGGGGCTCCATGGGGTTGGGGGAGCTCCATGGGGCTGGGGGGTGCTCTGTGGGGCACCTGTGATTTTGGGGAGGGGGCTTCTTGTGATCCTTTGACCCTGGGGGGGGGACGCACACCTATAATTTTGGGGAGGGTCTCTATGGTGCACCCAGGGTTTGGGGGGGGTCCGCCCTTTGTGGGGGAACAGACGCGATTTTGGGGAGGGGGCTCGCATTGACCCCTCGTGACCCTGGAGGGAGGGGGGGGACACACTTGGGATTTTTTTGGGGGGGGGGTTTGTGGGACCCCCGTGATTTTTGGGGAGGGGGCTTCCTGTGATCCTTTGACCCTGTGTGGGGGGGGGACACACCGTGATTTGGGGGGGGGTCTCCACCGTCCACCCGCGGTTCCGGGGGTCACCCCCTCATTTCGGGGGTGGGTCTGTGCCCCCCCTAACCCCCCCCTAACCCCCCCACCCCAGGTGGTGCTGAACTGCCCCCTGGGCCGGGGGCTGCGCTACAGCCAGGCGACCCCCCAGTTCCACCAGTGGCGCGAGGGCCGCCGGGTCTGGGGGCTCAGCTTCGCCGCCCCCGCCGAGGCCGCGCAGTTCGCCGCCGCCGTGCTGCGGGCGCTGCAGGCGCTCGAACAGGGTGAGCCCGGGGCGGGCGGGGGGCTTTTTGGGGTTGGGGTGGGGGGGTCCCCCCCCGAGCCTCGTGTGTCCCCCCCGCCCCTTTGGAGTCACCCTCGGGTGTTTTCTCCCGGCCAGGAACGCCTTGGCCCGAGCTCGATGGTTCCGCCCCGGAGCAGCTGGAGCAGCCGGACAGGTGAGGGGGGGACACCGGGGTTGGGGAGGGGGGGACAAAAGGGAATCTCCGAATTTGGGGAGGGGGAGACGCGGGAATCTCCGAATTTGGGGAGGGGGAGATGGAAACTCTCGAATTTGGGGAGGGGGGGATGCGGGAATCTCCGAATTTGGGGAGGGGGAGACGCGGGAATCCCCGAATTTGGGGACACGGGAACCCCGAATCTGGGGACACGGGAACCCCGAATTTGTGGAGGGGGAGATGGAAACTCCCAAATTTGGGGAGGGGGGGATGCGGGAATCTCCGAATTTGGGGAGAGGGGGACACGGGAATCTCTGAATTTGGGGAGGGGGGACACACGGGAATCTCCAAATTGGGGAACGTGGGAACCCTGAATTTGGGGTGGAGGGACCCTCGGGAATTCCCGAATTTTGGGTGGAGGGACACACGGGAATCTCCGAATTTGGGGAGGGGGAGATGGAAACCCCTGGATTTGGGGACGCGAGAATCTCCGCATTTTGAGCGGAGGACCTTCGGGAATCCCTGAATTTGGGGAGGGGGAGATGGAAACCCCGGAATTTTGGGTGGAGGGACACGGGAACCCCGGATTTGGGGAGGGGGCACTTTCACGCCCTCACGGGGGGGTTCCTGACCCTTTTTTTTGCCCCCCTCCCCAGGCCGGTGATGGACGAGTCCGAGCGCCGAGCAGGTGAGTGAAGGGGGGGGGCTTCAACCCTGACACCCCCCCCCAAAATCCCCCTCACTGACCCCGACCCCTCCCCAATTTTTTTTTTTTTTTTTGTTTTGTTTCTCTTCTCCCCACCCAGGACCCCCGGCTGCGCCCCCCCCGCCCCCGGCCCTCCCCCCCCTCCGGGCCCCCCCCCGCCCCCCGGGCCCCCCCCAGCCCCGGGGGTGCCCCCGGCCCCGCCGCTGCCGGGGGGGGGGGGCCCGGAGGGGGGGCCCGGGGGGGTCCCCGGGGGGGTCTCGGGCTTTGCCGCCGCCATCGCGGGGGCCAAACTCAGGAAAGTCGGGAAGGTGAGGTTGGTTTTTTATTGGGGGGGTGTGTTTAATTAATTAATGAGGGGGGGGTTAATGAATTGTCCCACCAGGACGAGACCCCCAGCGCCCCCGCGCCCCCCCCCAAAGCCGAGGGCGCCCCCCGGGGCGGGGGGGGGCTGATGGAGGAGATGAGCGCCATGCTGGCCCGCAGGTGAGGAGGGGGCCGCGCGATGGTTTTTTGGGGGGGGTTCCCCCCCCCTCCTCAATTCCCGCGCTGACCCCTCCCCTTTTTTATCTCCCCCCCCCCCAGGAGAAAAGCCACGGAGGTGCCAAAGAAGGAGGATGACGTCACTAATGTCAGTAACCGCCCCGCCCCTTTACCAAATTTGGGGAGGGTGAATGGGGGGGGGGTCTCTGGCTCCCAGCCCCCTCACCCCAAATTCCCCGCACCCCCCCCCTCAATTTTTTGTGATCCCCCCCCCCCCCCCTCTCGCAGGAGGAGGCGGAGCCGGGCGCGAGGACGGCGGGGCCGCCGCCGGGTGAGCGCGCGGACCACAGCCCCCAGCATGCACCGCGGCGGGGGCGCGCGGCCGGGCACGGTGCGGGCGCGCGGGGCACGCCGGGAGCCGTAGTTCTGATTAAAAAAAAAAAAAAAAAAAAGCAGCTTGGGGGGGCTTTTTTTTGGGAGGGGGGAGGACTTTGGGGGGGGGGGGCGGTGCAGCCCCTGCTCCCCCCTCACCCCCTGCCCTGTCCCCACAGAGCCCGTAAGGAGGCCCTGGGAAAAATCCAGCTCCACCTTGCCCAGGTGAGTTTTGGGACGGGGGGGCATTTCTTTTTGAGGGGGGGGGGGGGTGTTTTTCTGCGGGGGTCCCCAATTTATTATTTTCGCCCCCCCCCCGCCCCCAGGATGAAATCGGCCGTTCCGGCTGCCCCCTCCGAGTCGCACAGTGAGCTGGACCTGGAGCGATTCAAACTGGTACCGGTTTTGGGGAGGGGGTCTGGGGGGTCGGGATTTGGGTCTGGGGGTCGGGATTTGGGTCTGGGGTCGGGATTTGGGTCCGGGGGGGGTCCGGGGTGTGCCCCCCCCCTCACCCCGTGCCCCCCCGTCCCCAGGAGCTGCTGGAGGAGGTGCGGCGGGAGCTGCAGAAGATGAAGGAGGAGATCCTCGAAGGTGGGGGAGGGACGAGGGGGGGGAAATGAGGGGGAGGGTCGCGGGGGGGGGGGGGGGGAGAGGTGACCACGACCCCTCCCCGACCCTTTTTTTGTGCCCCCCCCCCACAGTGTTCGTGACGGAGCTGCGGAAGCGGAACGGACCCTGACCCCCCCCACCACCACCACCACGCCACGGGCCCGGATTTGGGGAGGGGGGCGACCCCCATTTCCCCCCCCCCCCCCAAAAAAAAAACCCCTCCCTCACAATTTCACCCCCCTCACCGCCCCGGGGGGGCTCCGGGCCGCGCCCCCCAGGCTGTGCCTTACCGGCAGGGGGGGCCCCGAGCCCCCCCCACACTGTGCCCCCCCCTCACCGCCAATGGAGGATCCCGATTTTTACACTGAGGGGGGGG